>NC_069504.1:799183891-799323891 GCF_027579735.1 Bombina bombina
AGTGGGAATGCATGAAAACGGAGTTCCTGCACTATTTTTGAAGGTGGAACTAAGCTCCCCCTGGAAAGAGAACAGAAACGCTTTATTAAACACTGCTGCTGCTGGTGGGAGGAGCTGGAGCACAGTGTGGTTAGAGGGATCGTGAGAGCCTCTAGTAATGGGCAGTAACACTTTCTACAATACACTAAATGCAAGCCTGTCCGCTGTCCTGCTTTGTTATCACCGCACACTGTGTGGAACACATGGTGCTTACATTTTTATGTGGCTTGCTCTGGGGTTATTAAGCTTCCCTCAGCAGAAGTAGGAATAGTGCACCTTAAGACAGCAGAGTCATCGCAGGCACAAAGGCAACCATTCAATCCTTCATTGGTTTTTATTTGCTTTCATTAACCAAAGTGTATAGATTATACCCATATACATTTTGTGTGTGTGTGTTTATATAAAATAATATTAATTGTGAGGGGGTTGGAAGTCTTAGTGAGTTTCTACACTTTTTTTTGTAGGACTTGAGCCCTTAAAAAAAATAACATATCATAAAGCAGATATTTATTTTCAAAATGTCCATTCATTACCGTTATCTTGGCTCTGGATTTGCCATTACAAGAGTAATGCATGGGTGTGCAAATTTTCAGAGTAATGAGAAGTGCCAGAAGTAGCCAATGAGAAGATTTTATAGGTGGTAAGTATATTTTTAAGCTTTAATGGACATAATACTCAAAATTTTCTTTGTTCTGTTTAAAAGAAAATGTTTCAACTGTATTACACTATTTATTTTCCTGTAAAATTGCTGCTCCTTTGCTGTTACTCCTATCAGCCAGTAAATAGTAAAGTTTAGAGTGAGAGGGTGGGGGTAGGGCAAAGTATAGTATAACAAGAGATTCAGTGGTTAAGGGCAGGTGGCCCAATTTGAGTTTTATAGTCTCCTAACCACAGAGATCTCCTGCCACAGATTTGAAGTTAAGGACAGAACACAACTAATAAATAATTGTAAATAGGCTTACAAGTAGAGGTAGGTAACTTAAATCTGTGAAGGAAATTTCCACTATTGCCCTAACTGAATCAAAGCTAAGTAGTTTTACTTTAGAAAAAAATGTTTCATCATTCACACACTAAAGTTTATTAAATCAAAGTTTAACCACACATACACTTAGCAGAAGCTAAAGATTAAAAACACTGCACCTAAGTTGAACTAAGATTTTTAAATTTTAATCTGAAATCAGTATCACTGGTATCAAGCAGCAAAGATTATAGTAGTAAGCTAAGCCCTTACAATCCGAGGGCTATTTTAAATTTTAACTTTAACAATTTATTAAAGCTGCATTTTTACCAGATCAACTAAGGTGAGCAAGTTAAAAGAAAGGGGAAAGACAAAGCTTATCCCCAGGACCCCTGACGTACGTTTCACAAAAAGCGCTTCCTCAGAGGGGTGTGGAGCTGCTGCAAAGTGCTCTATTTATGAGTCATTAAGACTCTCCTCCGGTGTTGGAGTGGATGTCCCTTGATTGCCAGAGTTACATTTTCATTGGCTCATACAAATGTCAGTCACAGAAGTAACTGGTGATAGGGTGCATAGAAAGATTGGAATTCAAAACGTCACGCTGCGTTCAAAAGTGGGCGTTGTTGTTTACATTGACGTTCATTGAACAAATCTCATTGGAGGATTGAACCACCATATGTTATGCTGATGTCTGTCGTTGCTTAACTGACATGTCAATGCGAGGTATACCGCAGTAACTTAACAAGTTAGATCGCTTAACATAAATAGATAGATCATGCTAATATATCCCTTATATATAAACAAACATTGCACTTAAGGAATACGTTTAGTGAAATTGCTGTCCGGAATAATCATATCTGGATACGGGAGATAGTGCATATAAATGCATATAAATGAAAATCGGCATATCATATCTCCCATTAGATATTACTAAACAGTATGCAGCGGTGGTTATTATTGATGGATATGATGAATCTGCTCAATAGCATTTATTCCGTGTATACAAGTGCACTGCTATATACGCTAACATTAGTGTTATGTCTGGAGTGGGCGTGTTTGTTTATATTCACTTCTGTAGTAACGATCTTATTGGCTGATCACTTATAACATATGTTAACACATGAATCCAGTACATGGAGTAGTTATTGACAGATCTAAGCGTGTATTATGATCTATGAGATTTTATTTTGTTTTAGTCCGCTGTAGGCTTATGTGAGTGATATATAGGAGTAAGACATATCTACACAAAAACCAATTACTTAGTCTAATCTGGGTGAACTGCTTATACTTTTAATTCCCATGTAGAATTCTAAAAAGAAAAGAAAAGAAAGGTTACATAAAAGGCACCACTATTTGTTGGAGAATGAACAGATACCAGGGATGAATTATGGAGATGTTATTATTATTGTAGGCACAAAATTGGTATGATGCCTCTTATTGGAACATCTATATCCGAAATAGCCTTTAGTTCATATTAGTTACCTATTCGGTTAGTTCATATTAGTTACCTATTCGGTTATGTTTCCAAAGTGGAATGGTATACTTGGGTTTATTAAAAGTGAATAGTGTACTTAATTATAAAGGGATATTATTGTTCTCAGTAATACAAATGCTAATTTTGTATATAATGTTCAGGTCAGATCACTTTATCATTACTAGGTGAAAAAATTATTATAAACAAAAATAGACGTGAGAATAAAACAAAAATTGTGTGAAGAGTGCTATAGTGTGTGAAAAAATAAAGTTACATAATAAAGTTAACATAACAAGGGAGGGGAGAGACAAAGGTGAGACATGCCTAATCTAATGTGTATATATTCACTGGATAAAATCTGCTTATCCAAAATGTATAGAGTAACATGTGTACCGTGTGTGAATAAGTAAACAAGTCGATTATAACTCTAAATGAATTTAGCTTATACGAAGTGTACAGAGTGACATGTGTACCTTTATGTGAATTAAATAGGCGAGTTAAAGAGTAGTACCCTTAACCTAGACATTAGGGTAGTGTGGTGATTGTTAGATCATTATAAGTGAAATCTGGAATAAGCCAGAAAATTTTTTGAAAACGTGATAAGATACAGCAGTGATGAAAAGTGATACCCAATTTCATTTATAAATATACAAAGTAATTGTTGAAGTCATTCATGCCATTAGGTTTTACAGAGTTTAAACGGTAAATCCATTTACATTCAAGTTTGAGTAATGTCTTTTCCAGATTGCCTCCTCGTATTCCCAGTGAGGCTTTCTGAATGACCATATATTTCAGATTGCTAGTGGAACACTTGTGATGTATTTGGAAGTGTTTTGCTACAGAAGTTAACTTTTTGCCACGGGCTTCATCCTTGTTGGCATTTTTTATGTTGTTAGCATGTTCAAGAATACGTACTCTGATCTCCCGGGTTGTCATGCCAACATAGATCATTTTGCATTGGCAAAAAAGAGCATACACAACCGCAATAGTTCTACAGGAGAAATGGGAAGCTAAATTATATAACTGGCCATCTTTGTCTTGAATGGTTTTTGACTTCATTACGTATGGGCATGCTGAGCAAGTCCCACATGGGAACATCCCTGGATCAGTGTCCTTTTTCTTAAAGGCTCTTACATAGTGGCTAGAGACGAGTCTATCCCTGAGATTTGTGGGTCTTTTGTACCCAATTGAAATTCTGTCACCAATGTTTTCCTTCAGAGAGGGATCATTTTGCAGAATTTTCCAGTGTTGGTTGATTATTTTAGTTATTTCTGACATTTGTGGGTTATATGTAGTGATTAATCTTGGATTAGACTCACTAGTATTTTTGACCTTGGGAATGAGTAAATTTTCTCTGTGGGTATTTAGGGCCTTATATTTGGCTCGTTTGACTGCTTTTTTGCTATAGCCTCGTGCCATAAGTCTGTCCATTAAATTTTTACTTTCCGTGAGATATATGTCAGTGCTGGAACAGTTACGTCTTAGGCGCAGAAATTCCCTGAAGGGGATAGCCTTAAGGGTACATGGTGGATGAGCACTAGACCTGTGTAATAGAGTGTTAGTCGCTGTTTCTTTTCGGTAAATGGTGGTGTTATATGGTTATTCCTTTCTGGATATAACCATATTCAAGAAAGAAGATGGTTACATTAACACCACCATTTACCGAAAAGAAACAGCGACTAACACTCTATTACACAGGTCTCATTCCCAAGGTCAAAAATACTAGTGAGTCTAATCCAAGATTAATCACTACATATAACCCACAAATGTCAGAAATAACTAAAATAATCAACCAACACTGGAAAATTCTGCAAAATGATCCCTCTCTGAAGGAAAACATTGGTGACAGAATTTCAATTGGGTACAAAAGACCCACAAATCTCAGGGATAGACTCGTCTCTAGCCACTATGTAAGAGCCTTTAAGAAAAAGGACACTGATCCAGGGATGTTCCCATGTGGGACTTGCTCAGCATGCCCATACGTAATGAAGTCAAAAACCATTCAAGACAAAGATGGCCAGTTATATAATTTAGCTTCCCATTTCTCCTGTAGAACTATTGCGGTTGTGTATGCTCTTTTTTGCCAATGCAAAATGATCTATGTTGGCATGACAACCCGGGAGATCAGAGTACGTATTCTTGAACATGCTAACAACATAAAAAATGCCAACAAGGATGAAGCCCGTGGCAAAAAGTTAACTTCTGTAGCAAAACACTTCCAAATACATCACAAGTGTTCCACTAGCAATCTGAAATATATGGTCATTCAGAAAGCCTCACTGGGAATACGAGGAGGCAATCTGGAAAAGACATTACTCAAACTTGAATGTAAATGGATTTACCGTTTAAACTCTGTAAAACCTAATGGCATGAATGACTTCAACAATTACTTTGTATATTTATAAATGAAATTGGGTATCACTTTTCATCACTGCTGTATCTTATCACGTTTTCAAAAAATTTTCTGGCTTATTCCAGATTTCACTTATAATGATCTAACAATCACCACACTACCCTAATGTCTAGGTTAAGGGTACTACTCTTTAACTCGCCTATTTAATTCACATAAAGGTACACATGTCACTCTGTACACTTCGTATAAGCTAAATTCATTTAGAGTTATAATCGACTTGTTTACTTATTCACACACGGTACACATGTTACTCTATACATTTTGGATAAGCAGATTTTATCCAGTGAATATATACACATTAGATTAGGCATGTCTCACCTTTGTCTCTCCCCTCCCTTGTTATGTTAACTTTATTATGTAACTTTATTTTTTCACACACTATAGCACTCTTCACACAATTTTTGTTTTATTCTCACGTCTATTTTTGTTTATAATAATTTTTTCACCTAGTAATGATAAAGTGATCTGACCTGAACATTATATACAAAATTAGCATTTGTATTACTGAGAACAATAATATCCCTTTATAATTAAGTACACTATTCACTTTTAATAAACCCAAGTATACCATTCCACTTTGGAAACATAACCGAATAGGTAACTAATATGAACTAACCGAATAGGTAACTAATATGAACTAAAGGCTATTTCGGATATAGATGTTCCAATAAGAGGCATCATACCAATTTTGTGCCTACAATAATAATAACATCTCCATAATTCATCCCTGGTATCTGTTCATTCTCCAACAAATAGTGGTGCCTTTTATGTAACCTTTCTTTTCTTTTCTTTTTAGAATTCTACATGGGAATTAAAAGTATAAGCAGTTCACCCAGATTAGACTAAGTAATTGGTTTTTGTGTAGATATGTCTTACTCCTATATATCACTCACATAAGCCTACAGCGGACTAAAACAAAATAAAATCTCATAGATCATAATACACGCTTAGATCTGTCAATAACTACTCCATGTACTGGATTCATGTGTTAACATATGTTATAAGTGATCAGCCAATAAGATCGTTACTACAGAAGTGAATATAAACAAACACGCCCACTCCAGACATAACACTAATGTTAGCGTATATAGCAGTGCACTTGTATACACGGAATAAATGCTATTGAGCAGATTCATCATATCCATCAATAATAACCACCGCTGCATACTGTTTAGTAATATCTAATGGGAGATATGATATGCCGATTTTCATTTATATGCATTTATATGCACTATCTCCCGTATCCAGATATGATTATTCCGGACAGCAATTTCACTAAACGTATTCCTTAAGTGCAATGTTTGTTTATATATAAGGGATATATTAGCATGATCTATCTATTTATGTTAAGCGATCTAACTTGTTAAGTTACTGCGGTATACCTCGCATTGACATGTCAGTTAAGCAACGACAGACATCAGCATAACATATGGTGGTTCAATCCTCCAATGAGATTTGTTCAATGAACGTCAATGTAAACAACAACGCCCACTTTTGAACGCAGCGTGACGTTTTGAATTCCAATCTTTCTATGCACCCTATCACCAGTTACTTCTGTGACTGACATTTGTATGAGCCAATGAAAATGTAACTCTGGCAATCAAGGGACATCCACTCCAACACCGGAGGAGAGTCTTAATGACTCATAAATAGAGCACTTTGCAGCAGCTCCACACCCCTCTGAGGAAGCGTTTTTTGTGAAACGTACGTCAGGGGTCCTGGGGATAAGCTTTGTCTTTCCCCTTTCTTTTAACTTGCTCACCTTAGTTGATCTGGTAAAAATGCAGCTTTAATAAATTGTTAAAGTTAAAATTTAAAATAGCCCTCGGATTGTAAGGGCTTAGCTTACTACTATAATCTTTGCTGCTTGATACCAGTGATACTGATTTCAGATTAAAATTTAAAAATCTTAGTTCAACTTAGGTGCAGTGTTTTTAATCTTTAGCTTCTGCTAAGTGTATGTGTGGTTAAACTTTGATTTAATAAACTTTAGTGTGTGAATGATGAAACATTTTTTTCTAAAGTAAAACTACTTAGCTTTGATTCAGTTAGGGCAATAGTGGAAATTTCCTTCACAGATTTAAGTTACCTACCTCTACTTGTAAGCCTATTTACAATTATTTATTAGTTGAGTAAATAGTAAAGTCCTGGGACTCAATTGTACAAATCATTCACTTCCTATTAGTTTCACCTTCACGCAGAGCATAACATTTTAAAAAAAGTTTCCAATTTACTTCTATTATCAAATTTGCTTAATTTCCATACGGCTAGATTTAGAGTTCTGCTGCCAAAGGGGTGCGTTAGCTACGCGTGTATTTTTCCCCCTGCACCTTTTAAATACTGCTGGTATTTAGAGTTCACAGAAGGGCTGCGTTAAGCTCCAAAAAGGGAGCGTAGAGCATAATTTACCGCTACTGCAACTCTAAATACCAGCGGTGCTTACGGACGCGGCCAGCTTCAAAAACATGCTCGTGCACGATTCCCCCATAGGAAACAATGGGGCAGTTTGAGCTGAAAAAAACCTAACACCTGCAAAAAAGCAGCGTTCAGCTCCTAACGCAGCCCCATTGTTTCCTATGGGGAAACACTTCCTAAGTCTGCACCTAACACCCTAACGTACCCCGAGTCTAAACACCCCTAACCTTACACTTATTAACCCCTAATCTGCCGCCCCCGCTATCGCTGACCCCTGCATATTATTTTTAACACCTAATCTGCCGCTCCGTACACCGCCGCAACCTACATTATAGCTATGTACCCCTAATCTGCTGCCCCTAACATCGCCGACCCCTATATTATATTTATTAACCCTGAATCTGCTGCCCCAACGTCGCCGCTACCTAACTACACTTATTAACCCCTAATCTGCCGACCGGACCTCACCGCTACTATAATAAAGTTATTAACCCCTAATCCGCCTCACTCCCTCCTCAAAAACCCTATAATAAATAGTAGTAACCCCTAATCTGCCCTCCCTAACATTGCTGACACCTAACTTCAAGTATTAACCCCTAATCTGCCGACCGGACCTCACCGCTACTATAATAAATGTATTAACCCCTAAAGCTAAGTCTAACCCTAACACTAACACCCCCCTAAGTTAAATATAATTTTATTCTAACAAAATAAATTAAATCTTATTAAATAAATTAGTCCTATTTAAAGCTAAATACTTACCTGTAAAATAAATCCTAATATAGCTACAATATAAATAATAATTATATTGTAGCTATTTTAGGATTAATATTTATTATACAGGCAACTTTGTATTTATTTTAACCAGGTACAATAGCTATTAAATAGTTAATAACTATTTAATAGTTACCTAGTTAAAATAAATACAAAATTACCTGTAAAATAAATCCTAACCTAAGTTACAATTAAACCTAACACTACACTATCATTAAATAAATTAAATAAATTAAATACAAATGCCTACAAATAAATACACTAACTAAAGTACAAAAAATAAAAAAAGAACTAAGTTACAAAAAATTAAAAAATAATTTACAAACATTATAAAAAGATTACAACAATTTTAAGCTAATTACACCTACTCTAAGCCCCCTAATAAAATAACAAAGCCCCCCAAAATAAAAAAATTCCCTACCCTATTCTACATTTAAAAGATACCAGCTCTATTACCTTACCAGCCCTTAAAAGGGTCTTTTGCGGGGCATGCCCCAAAGAATTCTGCTCTTTTGCCTGTAAAATAAAAATACAACCCCCCCAACATTAAAACCCACCACCCACATACCCCTACTCTAACCCACCCAAACCCCCCTTTAAAAAACCTAACACTACCCCCCTGAAGATCTTCCTACCTTGAGTCGTCTTCACTCAGCCGAGCCGAATTCTTCATCCAAGCGGGGGCTGAAGAGGTCCATCATCCAGCTGAAGTCTTCATCCAAGCGGGGGCTGAAGAGGTCAATCATCCAATCAGATTGAGCTTGCATTCTATTGGCTGATCGGAACAGCCAATAAAATGTGAGCTCAATCTGATTGGCTGATTGGATCAGCCAATCGGATTGAACTTGAATCTGATTGGCTGATTCAATCAGCCAATCAGATTTTTCCTACCTTAATTCCGATTGGCTGATAGAATCCTATCAGCCAATCGGAATTGAAGGGATGCCATCTTGGATGACGTCCCTTAAAGGAACCTTCATTCGTCGGGAGTTCGTCGTGGAGGAAGGATGTTCCGCGTCGGCGGGATGAAGATGGAGCCGGAAGAAAGAAGATTGAAGATACCGCTTGATAGAAGACTTCAGCCGAATGGAAGACCTATTCAGCCCCTGCTTGGATGAAGACTTCAGCCGGATGATGGACCTCTTCAGCCCCCGCTTGGATGAAGACTTCAGCTGGATGATGGACCTCTTCAGCCCCTGCTTTGATGAAGAATTCGGCTCGGCTGAGTGAAGACGACTCAAGGTAGGAAGATCTTCAGGGGGGTAATGTTAGGTTTTTTTAAGGGGGGTTTGGGTGGGTTAGAGTAGGGGTATGTGGGTGGTGGGTTTTAATGTTGGGGGGGGGTTTGTATTTTTATTTTACAGGCAAAAGAGCAGAATTCTTTGGGGCATGCCCCGCAAAAGGCCCTTTTAAGGGCTGGTAAGGTAATAGAGCTGGTATCTTTTAAATGTAGAATAGGGTAGGGATTTTTTTTATTTTGGGGGGCTTTGTTATTTTATTAGGGGGCTTAGAGTAGGTGTAATTAGCTTAAAATTGTTGTAATCTTTTTATAATGTTTGTAAATTATTTTTTTATTTTTTGTAACTTAGTTCTTTTTTTATTTTTTGTACTTTAGTTAGTGTATTTATTTGTATTTATTTGTAGGTATTTGTATTTAATTTATTTAATTTATTTAATGATAGTGTAGTGTTAGGTTTAATTTTAACTTAGGTTAGGATTTATTTTACAGGTAATTTTGTATTTATTTTAACTAGGTAACTATTAAATAGTTATTAACTATTTAATAGCTATTGTACCTGGTTAAAATAAATACAAAGTTGCCTGTAAAATAAATATTAATCCTAAAATAGCTACAATATAATTATTATTTATATTGTAGCTATATTAGGATTTATTTTACAGGTAAGTATTTAGCTTTAAATAGGAATAATTTATTTAATAAGATTTAATTTATTTCGTTAGAATAAAATTATATTTAATTTAGGCCGGTGTTAGTGTTAGGGTTAGACTTAGCTTTAGGGGTTAATACATTTATTAGAGTAGCGGCGAGGTCCGGACGGCAGATTAGGGGTTAATACTTGAAGTTAGGTGTCGGCGATGTTAGGGAGGGCAGATTAGGGGTTAATACTATTTATTATAGGGTTTTTGAGGCGGGAGTGAGTCGGATTAGGGGTTAATAACTTTATTATAGTAGCGGTGAGGTCCGGTCGGCAGATTAGGGGTTAATAATTGTAGGTAGGTGGTGGCGACGTTGGGGGGGACAGATTAGGGGGTAATAAATATTATGTAGGTGTCGGCGATGTTAGGGGCAGCAGATTAGGGGTACATAGGAATAACGTAGGTGGCGGCGGTGTGCAGTCGGCAAATTAGGGGTTACATTTTTTTATTATAGTGGCGGCGATGTGGGGGGACCTCAATTTAGGGGTACATAGGTAGTTTATGGGTGTTAGTGTACTTTAGAGCACAGTAGTTAAGAGCTTTATGAACCAGCGTTAGCCCAGAAAGCTCTTAACTCCTGGCTTTTCTCTGCGGCTGGAGTCTTGTCGTTAGATTTCTAACGCTCACTTCAGCCAAGACTCTAAATACCGGCGTTAGAAAGATCCCATTGAAAAGATAGGCTACGCAACTGGCGTAGGGGGATCTGCGGTATGGAAAAGTTGCGGCTGGAAAGTGAGCGTTAGACCCTTTCCTGACTGACTCTAAATACCAGCGGGCGGTAAAAACCAGCGTTAGGACCCCCTAACGCTGGTTTTGACGGCTAACGCAGAACTCTAAATCTAGGCGCTATTCTTTGTTGAAGAGATACCTAGGTAGGTGAATGGAACACTTAATGGCAGGAAATAGTGCTGTCATCTATTGCTCTTGCAAATGGATAACATTCTGGCAAAAATGCTGCCATATAGTGTTACAGACACTTCTCATCTTACATCCCTGCTTTTCAACAAAAGATACCAAGAGCAAAGAGCTCCCAAGTGATACTTATACTGTGTGTTTTAACCCAAGCAAAAGGGTTAAACACATAGTAGTGCAGGGTCGCTAGTCTGAAAATTACATGTTCTAATGAATTAGAGCATGTAATTTTTTGATTATTATGGCTCTTTAACTGCTGCCCCTTCATAGACAAGACAGAAAGATTTATTAAAATGTCCCTTTAAAAAGTTGAGGTCAGGATTTACATGTTTGTTAGCTTGTACTGGAACTTATGCCCCTTTATGTATTAATAGAGTCAACATAACAAGTATATAGGTCTAAACTGAAATAATTATTTTGGATAATATCTCATACTAAAAATATATAACTGATTTTGTTTAACCCCTTAACGACCAAGGACGTGCAGGGTACGTCCTCAAAAAAAAGGCAGTTAACGCCTGAGGACGTACCCTGCACGTCCTCAGTGTGGAAAGCAGCTGGAAGCGATCCTGCTCGCTTCCAGATGCTTTCTGGTTATTGCAGTGATGCCTCGATATGGAGGCATCCTGCAATAACCCTTTTAAGCCATCCGGTGCAGAGAGAGCCACTCTGTGGCCCTCTCTGCACCGGAGATCGGTGGCTTTCTGCGTTGGTGGGTGGGAGCCTGACCGGGAGGCGGGTGGCGGCCATCGATGGCCCTGGTGATGTGAAGGGGGGCGGGATCGTGGGCGGCTGGGGGCGCGCACGGGCGCGCGCACGTGCACGGGAGGGTGGGGGCGGGCGCGTGCACGGGGAGGGAGCGGGTGGGAACCGCTACACTACAGAAAATGATGTAATAAAAAATGTAAAAAAAATGTCTAAATGGTAAAAAAAAAACGATCAGCAAGGTGGTGGGGGTTTGTCTGTGTGTGTGAGGGGGGGGGGGGAAGCTATGCTACAGAAAAAACAAAAAACAAAAAAAAGCACTTTTTATTGCAAACTGGGTACTGGCAGACAGCTGCCAGTACCCAAGATGGCCCCCAATAAGGCTGAGGGGAGGGTTAGAGAGCGGTTTTGGGGGGATCAGGGAGGTTGGGGGCTAAGGGGGGATCCTACACAGTAGCATATGTAAATATGCTAAAAAAAAATTATTTATTTTTTTAAAACCCTTTTATTTTAGTACTGGCAGACTTTCTGACAGTACTTAAGATGGCGGGGACAATTGTGGGGTGGGGGAGGGAAGGGAGCTGTTTGGGAGGGATCAGGGGGTGGGATGTGTCAGATGGGAGGCTGATCTCTACACTAAAGCTAAAATTAACCCTGCAAGCTCCCTACAAACTCCCTAATTAACCCCTTCACTGCTAGCTATAATACACGTGTGAGGCGCAGCAGGATTTAGCGGCCTTCTAATTACCAGAAAGCAACGCCAAAGTCATATATAAATGATCGCATTTGGCGGTGAAATGGTGGCATGAAATATACCAAAATATGCCTAGATCAATACTTGGGGTTGTCTACTACACTACACTAAAGCTAAAATTAACCCTACAAGCTCCCTAAAAGCTCCCTAATTAACCCCTTAACTGCTGGGCATAATACACTTGTGGTGCGCAGTGGCATTTAGCGGCCTTCTAATTACCAAAAAGCAACGCCAAAGCCACATATGTCTGCTATTTCTGAACAAAGGGGATCCCAGAGAAGAATTTACAACCATTTATGCCATAATTGCACAAGTTGTTTGTAAATAATTTCAGTGAGAAACCGAAAGTTGGTGAAAAAATTTGTGAAAAAGTGAACGATTTTTTGTATTTGATCGCATTTGGCGGTGAAATGGTGGTATGAAATATACCAAAATTGGCCTAGATCAATACTTTGGGATGTCTACTAAAAAAATATATGTACATGTCAAGGGATATTCAGGGAGTCCTGAAAGATATTAGTGTTCTAATGTAACTAGCGCTAATTTTGGAAAAAAATGGTTTGGAAATAGCAAAGTGCTACTTGTGTTTATGGCCCTATAACTTGCAAAAAAAGCAAAGAACATGTAAACATTGGGTATTTCTAAACTCAGGACAAAATTTAGAAACTATTTAGCATGGGTGTTTTTTGGTGGTTGTAGATGTGTAACAGATTTTGGGGGTCAAAGTTAGAAAAAGTGTGTTTTTTTCCATTTTTCCTCATATTTTATCATTTTTTTTATAGTAAATTATAAGATATGATGAAAATAATGGTATCTTTAGAAAGTCCATTTAATGGCGAGAAAAACGGTATATAATATGTGTGGGTACAGTAAATGAGTAAGAAGAAAATTACAGCTAAACACAAACACCGCAAAAATGTAAAAATAGCCTTGGTCCCAAACGGACAGAAAATGGAAAAGTGCTGTGGTCATTAAGGGGTTAAAAGGGACACTGAACCCAATTTCTTTCTTTTGTGATTCAGATAGAACATGCCATTTTAAGCAACTTTTGAATTTACGCTTGTTATCAATTTTTCTTCGTTCTCTTGCTATCTTTATTTGAAAAAGAAGGCTTCTAAGATTTTTTTTGGTTCAGACTCTGGACAGCACTTTTTTATTGGAGGATGAATTTATCCACCAATCAGCAAGGACAACCCAGGTTGTTCACCAAAAATGGGCCGGCATTCTTGCATTTCAAATAAAGATACCAAGAGAATGAAGAAAATTTGATAATTGGAGTAAATTAGAAAGTTGCTTAAAATTGCATGCTCTATCTGAATCACAAAAGAAAACATTTGGGTTCAGTGTCCCTTTAAGGTTTTTGATATTTGTTTGCTATAATAAAGTAATCTGTCAAATCATTTCTGAGATTTTTAATTTGAAAATGCCAAATCAATTTGTTTGGTGCCACAAGATCTTAAATTCGTTCTGTCTCTTGGAAAATTTAAATAATTGTAATTAGGATAAAGTTTTCCTAAATGGACCAGTTGTCATGTTATTTTTATCTGCTAATTTATTGCGCACCCGCAAATGGGCAAATTTGCCCGTTTGCGGGAGTGCGATAAATAATCAGCCATTACAACATCAGATCTCTGGTTAATTTTATAAATATGCCCCAAATGCCCCTAAAATACAGTGGTGTGTATTTTCTTAAAAATAAAAATTGTAGCATTTTTATTTTTTAATAAAATAACTGCACCAGGCAGTTTATGGGGGTTAAAGTTGGCAGGTGTGGGGGTGTGGGGTGTCTTTACATTGCGGTCTATGGGAACTGTGTGCTCATACACATATATATTTACACTTTGCTGCCATCGCTGCAAGACTTACTCTCTTCGCCACGCTAGTTCTCATGCTGTGTCTCACGGCATAAGAACGAGGCTCCCATTTGAACCTATGGAAGCGCACTCTTGTGAGTGCAATGCTTCCCAGCAATGCGAATGCAAGGTCGCATTTACATTGCTGTTAACTTGTAATACCAGCGCACATTAGCGTGCACTGGTATTACTCAGTGGAGCACAAATATCGCTTTCACAAAAGCAATATTTAGCGCTCCACTTGTAATCTGGCCCTAATGAATTTTTACAAATTAAACACTATTGCAATATGCATTCATTATTTATTCTTCTTGCATTAGATGTCAAATAAAAATTGTGCTTGCTCCATTCTCCCTAGAAAGGACAAAATTCAAATTCTGCAACCGAGATGTAATGCAAAATGCTGCAAATTGCTTGAACCACCTACATACTACCCAGTGATTGCTTAGAGCAGTGAACAAATTATGTTACAGTATGCCCCAATTACAAATATAAGATAAACAATGTTTTTTTTTACTTTTCCTTCAATAGGCTGTTGAAACACAGAATTTCCCTGCTTTTTCATGTTTGAGTGAGAAACTTATTCACTGGTATCAATGTTTGCCTTTGAAGAAGCTAAATGTGTGTTCAAGTGTGTGTCTGTTTCCATAATGCAAACACAAAACAAGAGGCGCCTCACAGCATAATTCTGTTTATCTGAATCAATATTTAAAGGGACATTAACAGCTGTGTACAACTACATTACCAGGGTTATTACTTTCCATTCAATTTCTATTTTTCTGTCTTCTGCACCTGCAGCTCTCTTTAACCCCTTAAAGACCAGCAACGTACCCTGAACATCGCTCATCTTTCTATGGGGATTGTGCTGTTAATAGCGCAGTCTCGCTTGCGGTGGGACCCACACAATTGTAAAAAAGAAAACTCTTAACGACCAGCGACGTACATGGTACATCGCAGTCGTTAAAATATGAAACTTAAAATTATTCTTTCATGATTCCTATAGAGCATGCAATTTTAAGCAACTTTCTAATTCTCTCCTATTATCAATTTTTCTTCATTCTCTTGGTATCTTTATTTGAAAAAGCAGGAATGTAAGCTTTGGAGCCGGCCCATTTTTGGTTCAGCACCCTGAGTAGCACTTGTTGATTGGTGACTACATTTAGTTACCAATCAGCAAGCGCTACCCAGATGCTGAACCAAAAATAGGCCAGCTCCAAAGCTTACATTCCTGCTTTTCAAATAAAGATACCAAGAGAACAAAGAAAAATGAATAATAGGAGTAAATTAGAAAGTTGCTTAAAATGGCAGGCTCTATCTGAATCATGAAAGAAAACAAATTGGGTTTCATATCCTTTTAAGGGGTTAAAGCCATTCTTTTATTTTTAATTAATTACAGAACTCAGCTGGTAATGCTCTGCGTGTTATACTGGGTGCCGCCATCTTGTAGAAAGCATATTATTGCATTGTGTGACAGAAGCACATTTACAGATCTGTGATGTTACTGGATTTTTTACACTTTGTGTACTTAAATTTAGCTCACATAATAGAGCCTTACTAATTAGCAGTTTTCTTTGCACAGTTTTAAAGTTGCATAACATATATAAGCACCAAGATGGTGGCCCCCCCAGTGTACAGATGCAAAGCTTCACTCACTGATAATTGTAAGCGGTTAAAATAAGAGAATGACTTTGAAGAGAGCTGCAGACACAGGAGGAAAATATGGAGAAAGAGAGAGAGAGAAAAAGAGAAAAAAAGAGAGAGAGAAAGAGAGAGAGAGAGAGAAAAAAAAGAGAGAGAGATAGAGAAAAGAGAGAGAGAAAAGAGAGAAAGAGAGAGAGAGAAAAAAAGAGAGAAAGAGAGAGAAAGAAAGTGAGAAAGAGAGTGAGAGAGAGAGAGAGAGAGAAAGAGAAAGATAGATAGAGAGAGAGAGAGAGAGAGAGAGAAAGAGAAAGAAAGATAGATAGAGAGAGATTGAGAGAGAGACAGAGAGAGAGAGAGAAAGAGAGAGAGAGAAAAAGAGAGAGAGATAGAGAAAAGAGAGAGAGAGAGAGAGAAAGAGATAGAAAAAAAGAGAGAAAGAGAGAGAAAGAAAGTGAGAAAGAGAGAGAGAGAAAAAAAAGTGAGAAAGAGAGAGAGAAAGAAAGTGAGAAAGAGAGAAAGAACGAGAGTGAGAGAGAGAGAGAGAGAGAGAAAGAGATAGATAGATAGAGAGAGAGAGAGAGAGAGAGAGAGAGAGAGAGAAAGAAAAAGAAAGATAGATAGAGAGAGATTGAGAGAGAGAGATTGAGAGAGAGAGAAAACTGAAATTAAAATCCTCCATGTCTCAAAATTAAATCAATGTAAATATTTGCATAGGAAATTAGCACATCTAGGCAAGATTCCCCACTTGCTTTTTCCCAGAAATACCTCATATACAATGTTACCAATGCACAAGAGAATTCTGGGTAAGATATGCAAATTCTCAGCTTTTTTGCTTCAAAATACTGTTTTAACACAGCTATCCTTTTAACAGGATTATTGCAGCAAACCAGAAATCACTCACTAGACAGCCTGTTTCGTTCTTTTTGGAACTCATCAGTAGGAGATAGATTTCTGGTTGCTGCATTGGTAAAGCTATTTTCAAGGTTAAACCAAAAATCATTAAAATTATAGGGGGAGATAAAATATATGTATATATACAGGTGGCCCTCAGTTTACAACGGTTCAATTTGCACCGTTTCAGAATAACAACCTTTTTTTTTCAGTCATGTGACTGTTATTGAAAAGCATTGAGAACCAATGTATTAATTAAAATAGCCCGTAGGTGGAGCTGTCTGCTTGTGTTGCAGCAAATATATAGAAGCTAAGCACACAAGCAGGCTGAAATTAATCAGTGTAGCTAGCTAGACCTGAGCTATCGAGCAGCTTTCAAAGGAACAAGATCTTCCTTTCTATAAATCCATCCAGATTGGAATGCATAGAAAGAACTGTTTTCAAAAAAATGTCTGTTGTGTGATTTTTTATTAGGTTTATAATGCTGTTTTAGCAAATGTTTTTGTTCATTTAACTTAGTTTAATTATATATCCTGTGTCTAATGCTGTTTAGCATTTAAAGTCTTCATTTCAAAGCTTTAAAAATAATGTATTAGGTGTTACTTATGACAATTTTGAGAGGGGCCTGGAACCTAACTCCCTCACTTCCCATTGACTTACATTATAAACTGGGTTTCAATTTACAACAGTTTCGATTTACAACCATTCCTTCTGGAACCTAACCCCAGCGTAAACTGAGGGCTAACTATATATATATATATATATATATATATATATATATATATATATATATATATATATATATATATACAAAACATGGAAGGGAACTGCACTCCAAGACCGGACCAGGTTCACATCCTGTGACTCAGCAACATCCAGCCCTGGGTGCTAAATAGCACTCCAAAGAAGCTGTGATGTCACCAGAGCCACAGGCAGTTAACCCCAGTCCGGAATGGGTGCAAGAACCAAGGGGGATTACAAACAAAAAGTAATACAACACATAGAAACAGCCAGCACTCACCAGCTAGCTCACAGCTAAGATAAAATCACAACTGGAAAGGTTAGTTACCGCATCTGGCCAAATGGGAAAGCTCAGGCACCACGTCAAGGTCCTTTCCACTGCCTGAGTCCCTAACACAGCCACACCATTATGCGAGCTCACAAAGCCAAACAGACTGAGAACAAGAAGGGGTGCACAGGTGGATGTAATCACCCAGAGAAAATACAAAACATGAAAGGGAACTGCACTCCAAGACCAGACCAGGTACGCATCCTGTGACTCAGCAACATCCAGCCCTGGGTGCTAAATAGCACTCCAAAAAAGCTATGATGTCACCAGAGCCACAGGCAGTTAACCCCAGTCCGGAATGGATGCAAGAACCAAGGGTTACTAACCTTTCCAGTTGTGATTTTATCTTAGCTGTGAGCTAGCTGGTGAGTGCTGGGTGTTTCTATGTGTTTATATATATATATATATATATATATATATATATATATATATATTAGGTACGCCGGGGTTAGGTTCCAGAAGGAATGGTTGTAAATCGTAACAGTTGTAAATTGAAACCCAATTTATAATGTAAGTCAATGGGAAGTGAGGGAGTTAGGTTCCAGGCCCCTCTCAAAATAGACATAAGTAACACCTAATACATTATGTTTAAAGCTTTGAAAGGAAGACTTTAAATACTAAACAGCATTATAAACCTAATTAAATAATCACACAACAGACTGTATCATCAAACTAAGTTTAATGAACAAAAACATTTTTTACTTGCATTTTTCTGCAAACAGTTCTCTGCATTGTTAGCATGTTAAATAATATTGGGTCTGCAGCTATTCTATGCATTTCAATCTGGACTGATTAAGCAGTTACGCAACCTCACCTCAAGCAGCTGGACAGGAAGATAATAGGGAAGTGGCTGCTAGATCTTGTTGCTTTGAAAGCTGCTCGATAGCTAAGGTCTGTTCTGTGTACACAGATTAATTTCAGTCTGCTAATCTGCATAACTTTGCTGCAACACAAGCGGACAGCTCCACCTACTGGCTATTTTAATTAGTGCACTGCTTTTCAATGCTTTTCAATAGCATTCACATGACTGGAAAAAAAGGTTGTTATTTGGGTAAAGTAAGAAATTGGGTAATCCGAGCATTACCCAGGTAAAGGTGTGTGGTGTAGGAGCTACCTAATGAGGTCTTATCTATGAGTCCCTATAGGATCACTGTAATCTCCAAAAAGTGATAAAAAATTAGGAAAGAAACAAGGGGCTTGGGACAAGCGCTTTAAAGGCAGAGAAGACCTATAAACAATAATTATATATCTAGGGCAAAAAAGATAATTAATAAAAGAAAATATGTATATAATAATATTAGTAACCCAAGAATGATGTATAAGATTTAATGATCTGATTGATAATATAATGTAATATTCACAGGTGTAAAAATGATGCCGGCATCTAACAGAATTATAGATAAAATATCACTAAAACAAATAAAACAAGATGAGAAATATTCTTGATAATAAGAGAAGCTTTAAATATGCAATTAATCACTAATCTGAGTGAGAGATCAGAGGATGTTAACACTATAATATTGGAGCGTAAAAACATATAAACAGTAAAAATGTCCATATAGCTCCAAATGGAGAGCCCAATAATAGTGGTAATATTTCAGCTACAGATATCAATAAGTTACCTTATCTTCTGCTGTGCACAGACGGCGATGGAGGTCGATCCTAAAGGGAAAAGGAGAGACGCTCACAATCCTTGAAAGAGTGCCTTACTGCAGTGTGTTCCGTTAGGAGTGACGTCAGGTCACGTGACTCAGTTACGTGATCCAATGAATCCCAAAGTGATACTATGTATCCGCTGTTTAAAAGAAAGTCTTTCTTGAATAGAGTTAAATAGAGTTAAATGCAGAGGTTCTTGCAGCTTTTTAGTAGTTATAAAACAAGTGATGTAAGAACCACAACCAGTTGTACATGTTATAACCACTCTGTACAGAGAGATATGATCTGGAATTATTCATATGGTTTGCTCATGGAAATTTAAAACAAACGATGAACCTGAATTGTCTAACACAGAGAGGATAAAATACTATACACATATAGACAGGAATTATTCATATGTCTAAACTCTGAAGGTGTTAAAGAGTTGGAGGTGAACCTGTATGATAGTGGATAGTGGAGCCCACACTAGATTAGAATAACAGAAAGTAGTAAACAAATTCTACGCGTTTCGGCAGACCAAACTGCCTTTATCAAGATGCTTACTACAAGTGACCTAAGCCTTTTTATAGGGAGTAACCTCAAAGGCAAAGGTAAA
The DNA here is from genome assembly GCF_027579735.1 of Bombina bombina. Classification (NCBI taxonomy): domain Eukaryota; kingdom Metazoa; phylum Chordata; class Amphibia; order Anura; family Bombinatoridae; genus Bombina; species Bombina bombina. The sequence goes on from NC_069504.1 coordinate 799,203,979, forward strand.
TGATTGGAGAATATTATTTAGCCAATGGGCGTATCTCATTCCTCACTATTAACTGTTTAGTGTGTTTACTTTAGTAAATGTTTAAAGGAATATATTAGATAGCCAAAGCCAATATATACTAATAGTTAACTTAGCGTAACACAAAATATGGACTATATAATATATAAAATGTGAAGTAGACAAATTATATAAGTTATCTGAATATCATAACCTATACGTGAAGTACAATCATCAAACATGCAATATTAAGTAAACAGAGAAATCTGGATTAGTTCTCTAAAATTACGAATATAGTAATATTTATTGTTCAGTATCATTATATAAACCGATCCTGGGGTTCACTTAGATAAATTTAATTTATTATATAGATATAAACATAGTGAGCGGGAAGAAAATTATTAACCAAACTAGTGTTTAAATAGTTTTTATAAATCAATTCTAGAAAGTAAATAATTGTGTAGTGAAATGTATTTATAATAATACATATATACAGTATATATATACAGTATATATATTAGATATGTGCGATTCATTTCTGATTGATTCGGAAATTCGGAAAATTCAGCAAATTTGGCGATTCAGATCGAACCGAATTTCCGAATTAAAATATTGCCGAATTACCAAATAAATCCGAATTACTTTGGATTTATTCGGTAAATTCGGATGGCCATGGATTACACTAGTATTGTACAGTATAATTCTAATCCCATCTAACACTTACCGAAATTCCGAACCGAACCGAATCGAACCGAATCCAACCGAATTTAGTACATAATACTAGTCTAATCCCCCCTAACACTTACCGAAATTCCGAATTTCCGAACCGAACCGAATCCAGCCGAATTTATTCGAATCCGAATGAATCCAAAACAAAACCGAACCAAATTTATTCGAATCCGAATGAATCCGAAACAAATCCGAACCGAATTGATTCAAATTTTTCCGAATTCGAATCGATCCGAACCGAAATTAAAAAAAATCCGAATCGATCCGAACTGAATTTTTTCGCCATGCACATGTCTGATATATATATATCTATATATATAAACCAAAATTCATTAAAATTATGGGGGGAGATAAAAAAAACTGAAATTAAAATCCTCCATGTCTCAAAATTAAATCAATGTAAATATTTGCATAGGAAATTAGCATATATAGGCAAGTATCCCCGATTGCTTTTCCCCAGAAATTCTTAATATACAATGTTACCAATGCACAAGAGAATTGTGGGTAAAATATGCAAATTAGATATGCAAATTCTCAGTTTTTTTGCTTCAAAATACTGTTTTGACACAGCGATCCTTTTAACAGGATTATTATAGCAAACCAGAAATCACTCACTAGACAAGCCTGTTTCGTTCTTTTTGGAACTCATCAGTAGGAGATAGATTTCTGGTTGCTGCATTGGTAAAGCTATTTTCATGGTTAAACCAAAATTCATTAAAATTATGGGGGGAGATAAAAAACTGAAATTAAAATCCTCTATGTCTCAAAATTAAATCAAATTTAATCTCAACCTCAATGTCTAAGAAGTGTATTAGTTTAGTCCTACATTCATGTGTGAAACTTAAACCTAAATTGTTGGAATTTAAATCCTCCAGGAATAATTCTAAAGTTTCTTAGTCTCCTCTCCAGATCAGGAAGATATCATCAATATATCTTTTATAGAGCACAAGGTTCACTCCCCACTGTTCCCTGGCCATACAATTTTCTTCAAAATAGCCCATAAAAAGATTAGCATAGCTGGGAGCGAACCTTGTGCCCATAGCTGTCCCCCTGATCTGGAGAAAAAAATAATTATTGAATATGAAACTATTATTTTTCAGAATGAATTCTATGCTATTAATTAAAAATCTATTTTGTTCTTCCTTCAAAGTAAGATCTTTATCTAAAAAGTGGGAAATGGCTTTTAAACCGAGTACATGATCAATATTCGTGTACAACGAATTTACATCACAGATAACCATAGTGTAGTTCTCTTTCCATTCTATTTGATTTAATAGGTTAAGGAAATATGTTGAATCTTTTAAATATGCTAAGCGGCTGTGGGTAAAGCCCGATGTAACATGATAAATCTCAGAGTGCATCGAGTCACTACAACAAACATATATATGATGCAGTGCAATTCACATATCTTCACTATCTTTTTGCCTCCACCTGGGGGGTTCAGTGTAAACCTTATTCCCCAAGGTTCATTTGGTGTGAATGCCGGAGGATCAGCGGGGCACCTTCCTTTAACCACCAGGCAAAGGCAAAAAAAAAATAGTGTAGATAGGGGAATTACATTACATCGGGCTTTACACACAGCCGCTTGGGTAATGTCAGGTTTACCCGGGTAATTCTAGGATTACCCAGATTTCTGACTTTCCCCGTAACACATATTTTTATATATATATATATATATATATATATATATATATATATATATATATTAGTGTGTATGTATACATGTGCATATATACATATTTGCACATATAAACACATAAATGCATATGTATATACAAACACACACACACACATATATATATATATATACATATACATATATGTACATACATATACACACACACATATATATATATATATATATATTATATGCACATATACACATATTTAGACACATATGTATACATAATAGCCCTTCCCTTGTCATATACCATATCCCCTTTAACCCTTATAAAACATTATATATATTATATATATTTATATATATATATATATATATATATATATAAATCGTTCGTGGGAAACGGCACTCGCCAGCTATTCATCCACCAGGTGCTTGGCAGGGTAAATACATAAAGTAAAGGAGAACTGGATCCAACGGACGGCCTCCGTTGTTGAATGCGATCCAAGAACAGCCGGCACACAGGAAATTTTTCAAACTCCGATTTATTCAGAAAAAAGAGAAACCAGACGTTTCGGCTCTATCGTGAGCCTTTCTCAATGGTATACAGACCGGATAATGTGAACCTACAAACACCACCCCTAAATACCAACCCAACACTTAGTGATAGCCAATCAGCTTGCAAAGTGGTGCCGCTCCCTCCCGCGCATATCAAACACACCTGGACATCCGAAAACAGATGATTCCCAACACGCGCGTCATGACGTTATCACGGCATAGCGCGCTGTGTGGGAATGTCTGTGTCACAGGTAACCATGGCAAACACCGGGTAAACACATACCTCCGGTTGCCATGGTGATGCGCGCGAGACGTCGCAACAGCAGCCAAACATCTGATGGGCGCAAATATACAGTGACATAGTGATGAACAAAAAACAAGGGCCCTAGACAAGAGCCCTACCCAAACATTAGTGCAGCAACTTATAGCATAAAAACAGGTATCTATAATACTAGTAATAGGGTAATTAACCACAATATATAGAAAATGGCTAGTAAAGCTACAAAAACCAATGATTCAACATATATCACAGCCCTCTGTTTGTAGGTTCACATTATCCGGTCTGTATACCATTGAGAAAGGCTCACGATAGAGCCGAAACGTCTGGTTTCTCTTTTTTCTGAATAAATCGGAGTTTGAAAAATTTCCTGTGTGCCGGCTGTTCTTGGATCGCATTCAACAACGGAGGCCGTCCGTTGGATCCAGTTCTCCTTTACTTTATATATATATATATATATATATATATATATACATACATATACACACACACACATGTGAGGGTAATACTTTATATTTTAATGTATTTATGTTGAGTTTTGGTGCAACTTTTTTTTTATCCCTTACGCTAGGTCTTCAGGACTTTAGAGTTTATTATATTATTGTACTGTGACACACAATTTAGTTTTGGGATTGGATTTGTTGATTTCTATTATATTTTGTATTTATATTGTATTATATCTGCAATTTGTCCATACTGATAGAATAAGTGTTAGTGCGCCCCCTAGGGTTTAGTTCTAGTTTGGATATATTTTTTTTGTTTTTTTCTAGTTTGGATATTAATCCTTCTTTGTCTGTTTACTTAAAAGGGACATGAAACCCAAATTTTTTCTTTCATTATTCAGATACAGAATATATTTTTAAAAAAGTTTCCAATTTACTTCTATTATCAAATTTGCTTCTTTCTCATGTTATTCTTTGTTGAAGAGATATCTAGATAGGAAGTGTGCTCAGGTCTGGAGCTCTACATGACAGGAAATAGTGCTGCCATCTAGTGCTCTTACTAATGTATAGCATTGTTGAAAAACTGCTGCAATATAGTGCTGATGACAGGTGCACACTCCTGAGCTTACCTTTCTGCTTTTCTACAAAGGATAACAAGAAAACAAAGAAAATTTGATAATAGAAGTAAATTGGAAAGTTCTTTAAAATTGTATCCTCTGACTGAATCATGAAATATTATTTTGGGGTTTTATGTCCCTTTAACAGGTAGGTTGTAGTTGACTTAAAAAAGTTAAGAATTACTGGGGGGAAAAAAAGCACAAAAAGCTGATTATAATTCTTTCTGCCTATAGTGGACATTTCTGTTCACACAGCCTATTTGCCAATTGTGTTGCTGATTGTAGACCCTCAGAAATAGTCTGTGCATCTGTTTGGAACCAAAGTGTGATTGCAATGAGGTGACATTGAGTGGGGCTAGTGACTCATTTTGTCACATATAAAAACTCAAATATTACTTCCTGTCTGTCACAAAGTTTTAGGCAGAGAATCTTGTTATTGAGAAAGGGGGCCGTGTGGATAAAGCAGACAATAGCAAGGAATGTGGTATCATTTATCTTTGTCATAATGGATGGGGGACACTATGTCATGCAAACACAACTGCTTCAATCTCTCCAAGAAGTCATAATTTTTATTCTGTATTTTAATCAATGCCCTGTATTTCACCTTTCTCTCTTTTCTCAACTTTTGGGAAAACTATTTCAAGTAAACTATGGTTTAGATCAGATGACGTACTAAAGCCATAAAATACTGACTGAAGGAGATAGGGATGAAAGATAGAAGGAAAAAATATTAAGACATAAAGAAAATTATTAAAAAATTTTTTTTTTTTAGAAAAATTGGTTACAGCTTTATAAACTTTAGAATAGGGTAGGCCTGAAGGCATTATAGGAAAGGATCATTTAAACAAATAACCGACTCACTGCAGGGTTTTTAGAGACAAAAAGATAAACTCAATTTCCAATCCATTAGTTTAAAATGTGGCAATTTAGGTGATTTTTGGCTTTGGGGTCTACTGAATTCTAATCTCTTAGAAGGGCCTCTATACAAAGGGACATTCATTTCATTAGTTTATATACTGTATGCATAGCATATATGAGCAATAAAGCATTGCATTAAAAAAACATCTACAAGCAAAATATGTATTAAAAGCATTTAAAACTTATTTTGATAGCAGAATTTGCATTGCTTTTATGAACTTAATGGATGGTACAGCCAATCAGCTGCCCCATAGGCTACACAGTGCTTGATCACACTGCCTTGAATACAAAGACCTTTCATCCGTCCCAGATCTTGCTGGATTTTAATTAATTGGAAATTTGCCCAATTTCCCACCTGCATCTTCTCATTTTATGACAAATAGCTTGGTTTCTAGTGACTACCCTGGCTCCACCCATGATATGACTCCGCCCCACTAGTTCCCGGTTCCCAAACGGCACACCCATGGCCTTGCCCACAAACCCAATTCTCTTTACCTACCTGAAATTTGGGAGGTTTGTTTTAAGCCATCTATCCTAGACCAGGAACTACATTTCCCATGATGCTCAGCCACTCGAAATGCTGGCTGAGCATCATGGGAAATGTATTTCCAAAACCTCTGGAGGTCCACAATTGATGACCCCTTTCCGAGACTAAAAACTGTGCAGCAGGTGCACAATCTGTGTAGCCTACGTAGAGGGAGGGAAGTACAACAGCTGATTGGCTGTACTGCGATCACTGAGCACACAACTGCAAATATAGCCTTGTAGAAAGCTGTCAGTAGGGTGTAGACAATCCAATGTAAAAAGTGTTTATGGTTTGGAATATCGCTGGTTAAAAGAAAAAGGGGAAAAAATAGAAACCCATGCATACACAGGGGTTTCCTATATATTTAGATTTACTTTGAAATTTGTAAATAGTGTGAAATTCCATGCAAAGAACTTTGTAGGGCTTTTCAGTGCATTGGAATTGACCACATTGCCAATTTAAAGGACCATTAAAGGGACATTATACACTCATTTTTTCTTTGCATATATGTTTTGTAGATGATCTATTTATATAGCCCATAAAGTTTTTTTTTTTTTTTTTAAATGCTTATTTTTAAATAACATTGCTCTGATTTTCAGACTCCTAATCAAGCCCCAAAATTTATGAGAATACATCAGCTACCTTCTTCAGCTTGCTACTATTTGTGTAAAGGTTCTTTTCATATGCAAAAGAAGGGGGAGGGGGGAGGGTCTTATTTTCCACTTGCAGTGGGCTTTCCAGCTACCTTTTCATCAGAGCTAAACTGAGAGCTTCTAAGTAAGTTTTTAAACAGTTTTATACTGGATTTTTATATAAGTATCTGTGCATCTTTATTCTTTATTGTAGTGTCTATTACATGCAGTTATACAGGGAGTGCAGAATTATTAGGCAAGTTGTATTTTTGAGGATTAATTTTATTATTGAACAACAACCATGTTCTCAATGAACCCAAAAAACTCATTAATATCAAAGCTGAATAGTTTTGGAAGTAGTTTTTAGTTTGTTTTTAGTTATAGCTATTTTAGGGGGATATCTGTGTGTGCAGGTGACTATTACTGTGCATAATTATTAGGCAACTTAACAAAAAACAAATATATACCCATTTCAATTATTTATTTTTACCAGTGAAACCAATATAACATCTCAACATTCACAAATATACATTTCTGACATTCAAAAACAAAACAAAAACAAATCAGTGACCAATATAGCCACCTTTCTTTGCAAGGACACTCAAAAGTCTGCCATCCATGGATTCTGTCAGTGTTTTGATCTGTTCACCATCAACATTGCGTGCAGCAGCAACCACAGCCTCCCAGACACTGTTCAGAGAGGTGTACTGTTTTCCCTCCTTGTAAATCTCACATTTGATGATGGACCACAGGTTCTCAATGGGGTTCAGATCAGGTGAACAAGGAGGCCATGTCATTAGATTTTCTTTTATACCCTTTCTTGCCAGTACTTGGACGCGTGTGATGGAGCATTGTCCTGCATGAAAATCATGTTTTTCTTGAAGGATGCAGACTTCTTCCTGTACCACTACTTGAAGAAGGTGTCTTCCAGAAACTGGCAGTAGGACTGGGAGTTGAGCTTGACTCCATCCTCAACCCGAAAAGGCCCCACAAGCTCATCTTTGATGATACCAGCCCAAACCAGTACTCCACCTCCACCTTGCTGGCGTCTGAGTCGGACTGGAGCTCTCTGCCCTTTACCAATCCAGCCACGGCCCATCCATCTGGCCCATCAAGACTCACTCTCATTTCATCAGTCCATAAAACCTTAGAAAAATCAGTCTTGAGATATTTCTTGGCCCAGTCTTGACGTTTCAGCTTGTGTGTCTTGTTCAGTGGTGGTCGTATTTCAGCCTTTCTTACCTTGGCCATGTCTCTGAGTATTGCAGACCTTGTGCTTTTGGGCACTCCAGTGATGTTGCAGCTCTGAAATATGGCCAAACTGGTGGCAAGTGGCATCTTGGCAGCTGCACGCTTGACTTTTCTCAGTTCATGGGCAGTTATTTTGCGCCTTGGTTTTTCCACACGCTTCTTGCGACCCTGTTGACTATTTTGAATGAAACGCTTGATTGTTCGATGATCACGCTTCAGAAGCTTTGCAATTTTAAGAGTGCTGCATCCCTCTGCAAGATATCTCACTATTTTTGACTTTTCTGAGCCTGTCAAGTCCTTCTTTTGACCCATTTTGCCAAAGGAAAGGAAGTTGATGCACATCACCTAATATGCTTAATTGGTAATAGGCTTTCGAGTCTATACAGCTTGGAGTAAGACAACATGCATAAAGAGGATGATGTGGTCAAAATACTCATTTGCCTAATAATTCTGTACTCCCTGTATGAAAATTAGTGTATGCTGTCCCTTTAAACTCAATATTTTAAACATGCAAAAATGTTTCTTCATTGAATGTATAACATTATTGCAAAATACATTCATTATTCATTTTGCTGCAAAATACATCTGAATTTGTGCTTGTTCCACTTTCTCCCAGGGAGGTTTGGGTTAAAGGGACAGTCAAGTCCAAAAAAAACTTTCATTTTTCAAATAGGGCATATAATTTTAAACAACTTTCCAATTTACTTGTATCAACAATTTTGCTGTGTTCTCTTGGTATTCTAGTTGAAAGCAAACCTAGAAAGGCACATATGATAATTTCTAAGCCCTTGAAGGCTGCCTCTATTTTATTTACTTTTCACAGCAGGGGAGAGCAAGCTCATGTAGGCCATATAGATAGCATTGTGATCACGCTTGTGGCTAGTGGCAGACACTGCACTAATTGGCTAAAATGCAAGTCAATAGGTAATAACTAAAAGTCATGGGATTAGGGGCAGTCAGAAGATGCTTAGATACAAGTTAGTCACAGAAGTAAATAGTGTATTAATAGAACAGTGTTGGTTTTGCAAAACTGGGGAATGGGTAATAAAGGGATTATCTATCTTTTTAAACAACAAAAATTCTGGTGTTGACTGTCCCTTTAATACTGTTATCTAAATTTCCATTTACCTCATTTCCTCCCTCATCTTGTTTCCAGTCATTTGCTCTTTTAAGGTGGATTATCAGTTTTGCATCAACAATCATGATAGGAAAAACATTCTATGCACTAGAAGTGATCATAAAAGGTAGTTTAGGGAGCATATTTATCAAAGCATCAACTATGTTGCATTTGTGGGTGTCAATACGCTCGCCTAACATTGCCAAACAGTGTGGCCGCGGATCTGAATACGATCTCCATATTTATAAAGAGAAGCCATCAAAAAAGCTCGCACCAAGTACAGGGCGATGAGCATCGGACTGTTAACTAACATTCATTGATAACGCTGTTATTCAGGTTTTTCCCAACTTTATTTATACCAACTAAACTGCTAAAAGAAAACTAACACCCATAAACTACCTATTAACCCTTAAACCGCCGCCCTCCCGCATCGCCGCCACTAAACTAAACCTATTAACCCCTAATCCGCTGCTCCCGACATCGCTGCCACTAACATAAATATTAACCCCTATTCCGCAGCTTCCCGACATCGCCGCCACTAAATAAACTTATTAACCCCTAAACCTCTGGCCTCCCACATCACCACCACTAACTAAACCTATTAACCCCTAAACCGTCAGCCCCCCACATCGCCAAAAACTAAATTAAGCTATTAACCCCTAAACCTAACAACCCCTTAACTTTAAATTAAAATTACAAGATCCCTATCTTAATATAAATTAAACTTACCTGTGGAATTAAAATAAATTTTAAACTATAAATTAACCTATTCTAAATATTATACTAAAATTAAATTAAACTGCCAATTAAATAAACTAAATTACATATTAAAAATACCTAAGACTACTAAAATTATTTAAAAATATACAATTATTACAAAGTACTAAATTACAAAAAAAACAAACACTAAGTTACAAAAAATAAAACACTAAATTACGAAAAATAACTAACGAAATTATTAATTTTACACCTAATCTAATAGCCCTATCAAAATAAAAAAGCCCCCCCCCCCCCCAAAATAAAAAACCCTAGCCTACAATAAACTACCAATGGCCCTTAAAAGGGCCTTTTGTGGGCCATTGCCCTAAAGATATCAGCTCTTTTACCTGTAAAAAAAAAAAAAAATACAAACACCCCCAACAGTAAAACCCACCACCCAACCAACCCCCCCCCCCAAATAAAAACCCTAACTCTAAAAAAAAAACCTAAGCTACCCATTGCCCTGAAAAGGGCATTTGGATGGGCTCTTTTACAAGCCTAAATCCAAACCTAATATAAAAACCCACCCAAATTTAAAAAAAAAAAAAATTCCTAACACTAACCCCCGAAGATCCACTTACAGTTCTGAAGTCCCGACATCCAGGCGGAGAAGTCTTCATCCAGGCAGCGATGTCTTCATCCATCCAAGCGGAAGAAGTCTTCATCCAAGCGGCATCTTCTATCTTCATCCCTGCGACGCGGAGTGGGTCCATCCTGAAGCCATCTGACGTGGAGCTCCTCTTCTTACGGCTGTCACCATAAACTGAAGCTTCAATGCAAGGGACGCGATTCAAGATGGCGTCCCTTGCATTCCTATTGGCTGATTTGAGTGTTAAATTTAAATCAGCCAATAGAAGGCGAGCTTCTGAAATCCTATTGGCTGTTCAAATCAGCCAATAGCATGAGAGCTATTGAAATTCTATTGGCTGTTCAAATCAGCCAATAGAATTTCAGTAGCTCTCATCCTATAGGCTAATTTGGACAGCCAATAGGATTTCAGAAGCTCACCTCCTATTGGCTGATTTGAATTTAACATTCAAATCAACCAATAGGAATGCAAGGGACACCATCTTGAATCGCGTCCCTTGCATTGAAGCATCAGTTTACGGCGGCGACTGTAAAAAGAGGAGCTCCGCATAGGATGGCTTCAGGATGGACCCGCTCCACGCCACAGGGATGAAGATAGAAGATGCCGCCTGGATGAAGACTTCTTCCGCCTGGAATGGATGGATGAAGACATCGCCGCCTGGATGAAGACTTCTCCGTCTGGATGTTGGGACTTCAGAACTGTAAATGGGTCTTCGGGGTTAGTGTTAGTATTTTTTTTACATTTTTTGGGTGGGTTTTTATTTTAGATTAGGGTTTGGGCTTGTAAAAGAGCTAAATGCCCTTTTAAGGGCAATGCCCATCCAAATGCCCTTTTCAGGGCAATGGGTAGTTTAGTTTTTTTTTAGAGTTAGGGTTTTTATTTGGGGGGGGGGTTGAGTGGTGGGTTTTACTGTTGGGGGGTGTTTGAATTTTATTTTATTTTTTTACAGGTAAAAGAGCTGATATCTTTGGAGCAATGCCCCAAAAAAGGCCCTATTAAGGGCCATTGGTAGTTTATTGTAGGCTAGTTTTTTTTTATTTTGGGGGGCCTTTTTTATTTTGATAGGGCTATTAGATTAGGTTTAAATTGTTTTATTTTGGATAATTTTATTTGTTATTTTTCTTAATTTAGTGTTTGTTATTTTTTGTAACTTAGTGGTTTGTTTTTTTGTAATTTAGTACTTTGTAATAATGTTTAATTGTATATTTAAATAATTGTAGTAGTGTTAGGTTTTTAATATGTAATTTAGTTTATTTAATTGGTAGTTTAATTTAATTTTAGTATACTAGTAAGGGTAGGTTAATTTATAGTTTAAAATTAGTTTATTTTAATTCTACAGGTAAGTTTTAATTTATATTAAGATAGGGATCTTGTAATTTTAATTTAAAGTTAAGGGGTTGTTAGGGTCAGGGTTTAATAGCTTAATTTAGTTTTTGGCGATGTGGGGGGCTGACGGTTTAGGGGTTAATAGGTTTAGTTAGTGGTAGTGATGTGGGAGGCCAGAGGTTTAGGGGTTAATAAGTTTATTTGGTGGTGGCGGTGTCGGGGAGCAGCAGAATAGGGTTTAATACATTTTATTTGTGTCGGGCGGCAGATTAGGGGTGTTTAGACTAGGGGTTTATGTAAGGGTGTTAGGTGTAAATGTAACTTTCTTCAACCATAGAAATCAATGTGATATGCTTCATTCTTGTGCAGCATCGAACATAAGCTTTCGTTGCTTTCATACTCTCATTGATTTCTATGGCATCCGCGGCCTCAAGGGTGGCGGTTTGAAAACCAGGTATGGTGCATCGGAATAGCCGTGAGTGTACCTGTTAAATGTTTGATAAATTGGAAAAAAGTGTGAAATAGAGTCGAATGTGTATTCAGAAGATCTGTAATGACGTAAGCATCGATCTGCGTCGGATTGAGATCGCAGGATCGTATGTTACGTCACAAATTTCAACATTTGCCGATCTTGATGCTTTGATAACTAGGTCGGATCGATCTCGCAATAATTACGATGCGGAATTCCAGCGTATTTTCGGTTGACGCTTTCATAAATAGGCCCCTAGGTGTGCATATTATTGTATCTATCTATCTATCTATCTATCTATCTATCTATCTATCTATCTATATATACACACACACACACATACATACACACTGTATATTTATATTTAACTATTAGATGAAGATTAGAAGAGGAATATATGTTTGTTTAAATACCTGTTTTTGAAAATTGTTATTTATTAACTAAGGTGAATCGATGCTTAAATTGGTGGCAAATTCTAGTGTTTTTTGAAAAGCTAGGTTTTACCAGTGCAACAAATAAAGGAGACTTTCAGTTATGAAGTTCCTTTATTTGTCTGCAGCGTTTGCTGCTCTGAGCGCCTCAGTCTGCCTGCAGCAGAAAGCTATTTTTTTCAATGAAGTGATGTTTCCAACTTTTAGCAAATAGCCGTGTGGCCTAGCTGGTATTATGCCGGATAGCTAGCATGCTATTGGCTAAGATCACCTCACTGCAAAATAGCGTTCTGCCATTGCCGACCTGAGGCGCTCAGCGTGGCGAATGCTACAGACAAATAAAGGAACTTTCAGCGTGAAGTATTTTATACTTCATGACTTAAGATTCCCTTTTATTTGTTGCACTGGTAAATCCTAGCATTTCAAAAATGCTGATTTACCATCACTTTAAGCACTGATTCAGCTTAGTTAATAAATAACAATTTATAAAACAGTTAGTTAAAAAAATTATAAATATATATATATATTCCTTTTCTAATCTTCATCTAATAGTTAAATATAAATATATATTTAAATATACACAATAATATGCACACCTAAACTATCTTGTATGCTCACTTCTATTGTATAGAATGTTTTTCCTATCATGACTGTTGATGCTAAACTGATAATGCACATTAAAAGAGCAAATAACCAGAAACAAGAAGAGGGATGAGATGTGGTAAAAGGAAATTTAGATAACAGTATTAACCCAAGCCTCCCTGGGAGAAAGTGGAACAAGCACACATTGCAATGCATATGTATTTTACTGCAAAAAGCAGCAAAATGAATAATGAATGTATATTGCAATAATGTTCTACTTTCAATAAAGAAAGTCCCCTTTATTTGTTGCACTGGTAAATCCTAGCACTTCACAAACGCTAGGATTTACCATCACTTTAACCACCTGAAGGATTCGCTATCCCAATCTCTTTCCTTAACTGCACATGTGCAAACAGTCTATGCTACCTATGTGTATTTGTTTGTGATTGGCTAGCATGGATTCTTGTTCTGGGGACAGGGAAGTCAGTGAAAATAAAAAATAAAAAATATGCTCATTTGAAAAAAATAAAGCTGCAATATGTGTTGCAAAATGATTCGCTCATATGAAGGTACGTTATCATGCAGCTTGCAATGTGTATATACTGTCCCTTTATTTCGCTGCTCTGAAATAAATACTTTTTGTTTTCATGCTTTTGGGGATGTCACTGTCTACCAATAGAAATGTGGGGGTAATCTGTCACAATGAATTGCAATTCTTGTTGGTGTAAATATAATTTTTTACTGATTTAATGTAACATTTGTAGGACAAATAATGTTTAAAATGCTTAAAGAGATATTAAACACTAAATATATTTTATAAGCATAGTATTGAGGCTATTCCCTGCCTCTGTCTAGTCATGGGTGCAGCCATGTTGAAATCTGTCTTTCACTATACATTTCAGTGATGATCTGTTTGCACATGTGCAGCAACTCTCATTCAGATACTTGCAGTGTAACCTAGCTTAAAAAAAAATGTCAGCACCCATGATTAAAGGAAGGTGCATGAAATGTATTTAGTGTTTAGTGCCCCTTTAAGTATTGCCCTTTCATTAGCATAATAGTATGATTTTTTTTTAATTTAATGTCTGTTAAAAGGGGATCTCGGGACTTCAATCAAAATGTCTGAGTCCAGAGGGTATCACTGGAATGAGGATTCTGGTATTGAATTACATTATAGTGAGGTGGGCACTGGTGGTGGGTATTTCAGATGGGTTGCAGTAATGGTAGGAGATTACAGTAGAGTGGGGTAGACACTGGTGGTGGGTCTTGCAGATGGGTTGCAATAAGGGTAGGGGATTACAGTAGAGTGGGGTAGACTCTGGTGGTGGGTCTTGCAGATGGGTTACAGTGAGGGTAGGTTATTAGAGTGGGGGGGTCAAAGTCATAAAGCTTTGTAATGAGGGCCTCAGATAGGGATCTTGCAAGTTTAATGCAATGAGTGAAGAATAGAAGTAAAATCTAAAGACCACAGATTGCTGATGCACATTGAGGATGCAGTAGATCAGGTGGAAATAAATGTTTATACTACTAGAAGTTGTTGATCTGACTGGAAATAAATTATAGCATAACATGTGCCAGGGAATGTGCCATGTGTTCTTCAGACACTGACTTTGGATAGAGAATAGCAGACATACAAATGCTGAAACATAGGAAAATGCAGAAGGTGTATAAATATGCCTAAAAGTAATTATTTTTTGTTAAAGGCCTTCACTGGGATAATGCAGATTCCCAACACAGTAAAAATATGCAAATAAGAAAATCCTTTTTAGATATTTCAGGGATTCTGCTACACCACTGGTTTCCAAACCTGTCCTCCATAACAGGACAGATTTTGAGGATATCGGAACTGAAGCACAGGTGAAATAATCAGGTGATTAGTAAACATGGTTCATTTTCCTGCTCTCACCCAAGGTAATCCTAGCAATCTGGCTTGTTAGGGAGGCCCGAGAACAGGTTTGAAAACCAGTGTGCAAGACTCAAACCAAACTGGTACCATATGGCAACTTTTATGCTGTCTGACTTGACCAGATAGTGTTGAGAAATATGTTTTCATTTGCAGATGTTGGAGAACAAATTAAACTGGATCTATGTGGGTCACTTAAGGCACCTATAACTTATAGGACTCTAATGTAAAATATTACAGCTTTCAATAAGTGTTGTGCCTAAAAGCTGGGAGTAGTTACATTATACCACTTCATAAATGACTGACCCAGCCTCCCAAGTGGATTTATAGAGGCAGGCATTACTAGCCAGGGGAGGTAGTTGCCTACCTATTTCTGTTGCCAGCGCTTCCTGTCCCATAACTGAGATGACTCATCCATACATGTAGGTCTCCGTTATTTTACTGTGATTCATTTTACAGCAATTCACAACAGCAAATGACATCATTGGCATCAATGACAGAATATACACTCAAAAGTGGGACTTAAGAAAATTAGATATTGCACTTTTTGTGAGTTCTCATTGACAGGATAAATTGCTAGCAATAAATAATTATCTGAAACTTTGTTGAAACTATTATTAATTGCCCAAGAATTAAAGAGACTTTGCACTTAAAGGGACAGTATTTTAACATTTAGGGCCAGATTACAAGTTGAGTGCTAAATATTGCTTCCGCAAAAGTGAAATTAGCGTTCCACTGAGTAATACCAGTGCACGCTAATGTGCACTGGTATTACAAGCTGAGGGCAATGAAACGGTAAATCTGAGAAACGCGCTTTTAGACGTTTTCTTGAATTGTTTTTAATTTATTTTCTATTTTTCACATTTGTCACTCTGAGTATCTATATCATCTTGGAAGTTTGATATCCTACATGGGATGTGCACGGTTTGATTTGGGCTACCTTAACCTTTTCGAACCTTCACATCATTCATCCTAATGCTAAAGATTTGTTTAGAGGATTACCCGAGAGCCACAAGCCTGCTGGCTGACTTCTAACTGTCCAGCCTGCTCTCCCTGTGCTTGGAAATGTGAGTACGTTTTCAGCCTTATTGTTTCTTATCAGTGGTTGAAGATACCACACCATTTGGGCGCCCTTTTCCTTTTTGTCTTTTCTAGTTTGGTACTCATGTTTGTACAGGAGTTCGTTTGAAGAGGAAGCAACCTGTTCCATGGTCTGTCATGTTCCGGTGTATGTGCGCTCAGGACACAGACCCTCGGGGCAGTGGTAGGGAATTGGAGACACCAACCCCTGACCCAGAGAAGAGTATCCTGGATGTGGATAGATGATATTCTGTGATTCATAGTTGCAAAAAGTTATTGTAGAATTCATGGAGAGTGAAAAATATCTATACAATATATTCTGGTTTCAATGGAAACATAAATTGATACTGTGACATAGTTAGTAGGTATAGCTGCAGAATTCATGAGAGGAAAAATATAGCAATGTAAGATGTTCAGACTTCAGAGTAAACTGGTGTAAGATTGACTCAAAGATGAAAAGGTTTGTTGCAGGTTCATAGTACATAATATTATATAGAGCTGTATGTCAGTAATAAGCAGAGCAGCACAGGTGATAGACAAGTTGCAAGTTTAAGGCATTAAATACAGTTTGTGCATATTATGGAGAATCACAGGAAATCTGTTTAACTGAACACATAGATGCTGAGTTCTGAATATATTAACATATTTGTAGTAGGATATTTCAGCTATAACAACTTGTAGCAGAGAATAGTTATAAAGTTCTCAGTAAGATGCTGTTGTAGTAATTAGAGAGTGATTATAACCAAATGCATACTTGTAATTTAGAATAAATTCAGTTTGTTAAGTAGCAGTGTCCATAAAACAAAATTAATTGATATGGATACTTGCAATTAGATGATTTTAAGCATAACTAAATGTAAAGGCTGCAGTTTGAATATGCTGGTAAAATCCATGCTGGAACAGTCACAGACCTCTGTTGTTCTGGAACAAAACTTTAAAGCTAAGGCAATGCACATAAGGGGCCTATTTATCAAATGTCTTGCGGACCTGATCCGACACTGCGGATCAGGTCCGCAAGACATCGCTGAATGCGGAGAGCAATACGTTCTTCGTATTCAGCATTGCACCAGCAGCTCACAAGTGCTCTACACACTTAAAGGGAATCTGAACCCAATTTTTTTCTTTCGTGATTCAGATAGAGCATGATATTTTAAGCAACTTTCTAATTTTTTCCTATTATCAAATTTTCTTCATTCTCTTGGTATCTTTGTTTGAAATGCAAGAATGTAAGTTTAGATGCCGGCCCATTTTTGGCGAACAACCTGCGTTGTTCTTGCTGATTGGTGGATAAATTCATCCACCAATAAAAAAGTGCTGTCCAGAGTTCTGAACTAATAAAAAAGCTTAGATGCCTTCTTTTTCAAATAAAGTTAGCAAGAGAACGAAGAAAAATTGATAATAGGAGTAAATTAAAAAGTTGCTTAAAGGGGCGTGTCCAAGCATCACCGGGAGAGGACGCAAATTCATTCATCTCCAGTCGGTGATATCAAATACCTTAACTTTTTCTGAAAGCTGGTCAACAGATGTGAGAAAATTTGGTTTAATCACCTACACGAAAACTTGCTGACCATGAAACTACCTGGCTTCATGGATTTTATTGCGTATATAGCCTGATCCAGGCCAGTGAGGCCTACGCACGCAAGATCCTCGCCGCCCTCTCCCGGTGTGTCAGCTATAACTACTAATCTGAGCCTATATATTGACCAGCGGATAGCGATGGCTTACATAGAGGAAACCCAGGGGATGCTACAGGTTCTACTACAGGGTTTGATTCTTCAGATGGACAATTGCTTCTCAGACCTATCTGATACACTAGCAGCGGCGATAGCCCAGATCAGATATAATTAGAGGACTCATTTCAAGAGACTTCGCCTGAGTGCGACTCAGTACCACACCATCAGCTCCCGTGGCCTGACTGTCTCAACGCTACCACTGAGGCCGCCTCTCAAGCCCGGAACGCTGCTGCTACCACCTGGGGCTCTGAGGAGCCGACAATAGAGGGGATCCCCGCTGCGTTGTCAGTGGAGATTCTGCAGCCCCCGACACCACAAGCTCCTTCCGCCGACACAGTCTATTCTGGAATGTTTTTTAGGAGCGACCGCGATTTGGAAGGTTTCAGCATCTGGACGGCCATAGGGGCTGGACTGTCACGGAAGAGAGCTGTAACAGTGGACATATACCTACAAATGATAGTCCTTACAGATGCCACAGTGATTCACCCAATTTCAGAGACCCCACCTGACACCCCTACTGGTACAATGCATGATCCCCAGTTTACTTACAACAGTCGCTTAGACACAACATCTCTAGCGCTCTTATCCATAGCTTCTCCTGCCACAGTGATCCCCATGAAAGCAGCATCCGAAACCCTGATAAGTCTGACTCGCATCTTTTTTCAGCTTAGTAGAGACTTTCTAGAACTAATTCAGAAATCCGGCGTTGGTTAGACTGTTGTTCCACTGAAGCCCTATACATTAGATTTTATCCTAAGACGCCACTCATGCTGTTTTAAGTTTGATCTATGTTTAGCACCATAGTACTGTTATATATAGAGTTTTTGTTTAACTATTGACTTATGGAGCATACTACTCTCTAAGGTTCATTGTTACTCTCCATTTTTAGCTTAAGATTACTTCTTTGTCACCAACACTAAGCTAAGTTCTCTCATACTTCTCGTTTTTTTTATTATTAATTACCTTCATGTACCTAGGCAGTAATTCACTTGCATGCTGAATGACTACTAGACATACTTTCTGTAACATGCCACTTTATATAATAACTATATCCCTCTATTAGTAGCAGCTTCACTGCTTTCTGTCAGTTAAACATAGTGCTTATACAATGCAATTATCTAAAAAATACGGCTACTACCTATTAATATTATGTATGCAGGCGTTCTTTGCCCTTGCGCTCCCTTACCATGGAGCTATTTCACAGGTGCAACTCTCAATTTCGTTCTCACAATTTACCACTATTAAGAGAGGCCATAGCAACTCCTGCTTAATATGTCTATAATAGATAAATCTAGGGGGTAAGTTTAAAAACCTAATTTATTGGTGAGATGGAGCCATTGACCAGATACCCCTATTTCTGTCTCATATATATTTGTATACACTTACCAGGGGTAACAATCTATGTGCAGATCATGTCTACCAGTCCACTGATATAGACATTATTGCTCGCCTGATATTATAGCTCAGCAATATGCATGTTTTCTTTTATTAGTATTAAAAGGACACTGAACCCAAAATTTTTCTTTCGTGATTCAGATAGAGCATGCCATTTTAAGCAACTTTCTAATTTACTCCTATTATCAATCTTTCTTCATTCTCTTGCTATCTTTATTTGAAAAAGAAGGCATCTAAGCTTTTTTTTTAATCAGAACTCTGGACAGCACTTTTTTATTGGTGGATGAATTTATCCACCAATCAACAAGGACAACCCAGGTTGTTCACCAAAAATGGGCCGGCATCTAAACTTACATTCTTGCATATAAAATAAAGATACCAAGAGAATGAAGAAATTTTGATAATAGGAGTAAATTAGAAAGTTGCTTAAAATGTCATGCTCTATCTGAATCACGAAAGAAAAAATTTGGGTTCAGTGTCCCTTTAACTAATAGTGTATGTTACATCTGAGAATCTAATTTCCTGGCCTCTAGCTGAAAGTTAGTACCTGGTGTCAAGTGGTTATATAGCTATACATGAAACCATATAAGTTTGCCGATTTCTTAACATATTGTTTTATCATAATATCATCAGAATCCCCTGGCCACGCCCCCACTCCCATTCCCACTCCCCCTTCCTTTCAATTCTCGAGCGGCTCTGGACCGCTGATTTTCCCCCAATTTTTCCTTTTGCATTCACTATTTTATTCTAAACAATACTTATACTACCAAAAAAGAGATTCCATTCAGACTAGTTCATCTACTCTTTCATCGGCTGATCAATGGTTATACTCTTAGTATCATTTATAAAGGGATTTACTTTGAGTGCTTATCTACCTAATTATGTATCCCCCCCCCCCCCAAAAGAGCTGTTTCTGTCAAACATTTATTAGGTTCCCAATCTTGTTATATGCATTGTCACGTAACATATCAACCTGTTTATTTCATATATACATATATGTATTCTCTGTTATTGTATTTGGACTAAAGCATATTATTGTAATTGTTTGAAATCTCAATAAAAAATATATTTAAAAAAAAAAGTTGCTTAAAATTGCATGCTCTATCTAAATCACGAAAGAAAATGTTTTCGATTCTGTGTCCCTTTAAGCTCTTGGCAGCCCCAAATTGTGAATTTACATGGTCTACCTCTTTGTGGTTGGGCTGTTGTTGCCCTAGATGCTTCCACTTCAAAATAATAAACCTTGCAATTACCCGGGACAAATCTCCTTGGGTAGAAATTTCATGAGTATGCTGTGTGATCTGGCACTTCCAGGATCAATTCAGCACAAATCCATAGTAAAAGTAAGAAAATACTTTATTATCACAATTCATCTTAAAAAGCAGAAAAAAGCCATAAAATCAAAGATTAGTCCAGCAAAAGTCCATGGTTCCGGTCAGCACTGTATGCCAAATATGTTTTGGGCCTCCTCTCAGTCCTTGTTCACTGGCATACAATATCAAAGTGAATGTTTAAACAAAAAAATATATATATTTGTTTTACCTTTTTTTGCAAAAATGCTTGTGCTCTGAGAAAAGGGATGCAATTTTGTTTAACCCCTTAACGACCGAGGACCTGCAGGGTACGTCCTCTAAAAAAAATACCCTTAACGACCAAGGACGTACCCTGCACGTCCTCGGTGTGGAAAGCAGCTGGAAGCGATCCTGCTCGCTTCCAGCTGCTTTCCGGTTATTGCAGTGATGCCTCGATATCGAGGCATCCTGCAATAACCCTTAGTAGCCACCCGATGCAGAGAGGGCCACTCTGTGGCCCTCTCTGCACCGGATATCTATGGCTTCCATCGTTGGTGGGTGGGAGCGTGTGTGGGAGGCGGGTGGCGGCCATCGATGGCCCAGATGATGTGGAGGGGGGCGGGATCGTGGGCGGGGATGCCCGGACACGCGCACGGACGCGCACTCGTGCACGGGGAGGCGGGGGCGGGCGCGTGCACGGGGAGGGAGCGGGAGGGAACCACTACATTACAGAAAATAAGTAAAGTAAAAATGTAAAAAAAAGGGAAAAAAGGTCATCAGCGAATGTTGGGTGCTCTGTGGAGGGAGGGAAGCTACACTACAGAAAAAAAACGGGTGAAAAAAAAAAATAAAACCATTTTTTTTCTGCAAACTGGGTACTGGCAGACAGCTGCCAGTACCCAAGATGGCCCCCAGTAAGGCAGAGGGGGAGGGTTAGAGAGCTGTTTGGGGGGGATCAGGGAGGTTGGGGGCTATGGGGAGATTCTACAAAGCAGCATATGTAAATATGCCCCCAAAAAAAAGAAAAGAAAAAAAAAAACCTTTTATTTTATTACTGGCAGACTTTCTGCCAGTACTTAAGATGGCGGGGACAATTGTGGGGTGGGGGAGGGAAGGAAGCTGTTTGGGAGGGATCAGGGGGTGTGATGTGTCAGGTGGGAGGTTGATCTCTACTCTAAAGCTAAAATTAACCCTGCAAGCTCCCTACAAACTACCTAATTAACCCCTTCACTGCTAGCCATAATACATGTGTGATGCGCAGCAGCATTTAGCTGCCTTCTAATTACCAAAAAGCAACGCCAAAGTCATATATGTCTGCTATTTCTGAACAAAGGGGATCCCAGAGAAGCATTTACAACCATTTGTGCCATAATTGCACAAGCTGTTTGTAAATAATTTCAGTGAGAAACCTAAAATTGTGAAAAAATTAAAGTTTTTTTTTATTTGATCGCATTTGCCGGTGAAATGGTGGTATGAAATATACCAAAATGGGCCTAGATCAATACTTGGGGTTCTCTACTACACTACACTAAAGCTAAAATTAACCCTAAAAGCTCCCTACATGCTCCCTAATTAACCCCTTCACTGCTGGGCATAATACACGTGTGGTGCGCAGTGGCATTTAGCAGTCTTCTAATTACCAAAAAGCAAAGCCAAAGCCATATATCTCTGCTATTTATGAACAAAGGGGATCCAAGAGAAGCATTTACAACCATTTATTTCATAATTGCATAACTTGTTTGTAAATAATTTCAGTGAGAAACCTAAAGTTTGTGAAAAAATTTGTGAGAAAGTGAACAATTTTTTTTATTTGATCGCATTTGGCGGTGAAATGGTGGCATGAAATATACTAAAATGGGCCTAGATCAATACTTTGGGATGTCTTCTAAAAAAAAATATATACATGTCAATGGATATTCAGGGATTCCTGAAAGATAGCAGTGTCCCAACATAACTAGTGCTAATTTTGAAAAAAAAGTGGTTTGGAAATAGCAAAGTGCTACTTGTATTTATGGCCCTATAACTTGCAAAAAAAGCAAAAAACATGTTAACATTGGGTATTTCTAAACTCAGGGCAAAATTTAGAAACTATTTAGCATGGGTGTTTTTTGGTGGTTGTAGATGTGTAACAGATTTTGGGGGTCAAAGTTAGAAAAGGTGTGTTTTTTTCCATTTTTTCCTCATATTTTATAAAAATTTTTATAGTAAATTATAGGATATGATGAAAATAATGGTATCTTTAGAAAGTCTATTTAATGGCGAGAAAAACGGTATATAATATGTGTGGGTACAGTAAATGAGTAAGAGGAAAATTACAGCTAAACACAAACGCCGCAAAAATGTAAAAATAGCCTTGGTCCCAAACGGACAGAAAATGGAAAAGTGCTGTGGTCATTAAGGGGTTAAAGGGACACTGTACACTAGATTTTTCTTTGCATAACTGTTTTGTAGATGATCTATTTAGCCCACCTGGGAGTGTGTTCGTAACAAGTCCCATAGTTTTAGATGTATACTGATGTCTACAGACTCTTGCTTGTGTAATGGGTCTTCTAATATGCAGGGGAGGGGGGAATGTATGTTCTTGCTTTCTCAGCCCCTTTCAATTGGTGTCCCAGCCTATACTCATCAACAGTGCTAAACTGGGAGCTTCTAAGTACATTTTTAAAAGGTTTTATCCTGGATTTTTTAGATCAACATCTGTGCATATTCTTCTTTATAGTAGTGTCTATTACATGCAGTTATATGAAAATGTGTGTATACTGTCCTATACAAACTGATACCTTATTTCATGGTGCAGTAGTTCTCAGCAGAGCTCCTAACCATTTTTTATATAGCAGAACTCCCCTACTGAAGCTCTCTTGGTTATTGGGTCAGTAAACAATATAAATAAATAAAGCTCAATAGATTTATTAGAGCATGAAGTATATGAAACATATTGTATATAACATAATATTATATATGAAATATATAAAAGTTCAGTAAATGCTCATAAAAAATGCATTTGGTCATGACAAGCGCAGAAGTAATTTTCGGATGGCATAGCATTAGCAAACATAGAGCGTGAGTGTCAGTCGCCATAGAGTTGACTTTTAGCTGTAAATTATTAACTTTAAATCTGACTATTTTTCTTGATATTCTCCTTATTAATCACGTTAGTAAGCCTTTGTGCTTCTTCCAGGAAATGACATGTCAGCAGAATAATTCCTTTGTAAGTAGACAAACTGAACTTTTGATACCATTATTCAGATGTGTTGAATTAGCAGGGAAATAAAAAAAAAAGTATTTTGTTAGCGTTAATGGGTTAAAGGGACGTGGACGTCAAAATTAATGACACGTATCGGTTTTGTACTTCCTGCTAATGTTTATTAACCGGTATAGACAACTCCCAGATATCTATTTGGAAAGAGGGGCACACCTTTCTACAAACCTGACAAGAAAACACTGCTTTATTTACAAATATGTATATATATATATATATATATATATATTAATTTTTTCCTCAAAATTAAACAAAATGCTATATTTTATATGAATCTAAGAAAAAAATGACTTCACTGTTCCTTTAGGGTAATATTATGTAATGCTAGGCAATCTTAAGAATGTGTCAAGTGTATGCAATATAAATCATACTTAACTTCAATGAATTAGGTTTCAAACTGCCTGTAAGTAAATAAATATACATATTTCCAATTCAAAATACAAAAGCTTTAACAAGTGCAATGTTGACAATATGGGGTCAGGAGTTAACTAGTATTTGAACAGCCTCCATGGCTTACACGACATAGAGAAATCCATTCTCACATCATTTATACATGCTAGATGGGTCAGCTTGGTTTTAACTAACCTCCCCCAACAGTTCTAGGAAGTTTTTCACTCTGTAAATGTACAATATTGGGGGCTTTGCTATACAGCACATACTATTGCACTGGAAAATAATTATTTACCGATGGAACACGTGTTAGTGTTAGTTTACATGGACCTAGATTTGGAGTTTGGCGGTAGCCGTGAAAACCAGCGTTAGAGGCTCCTAACGCTGGTTTTAGGCTACCGCCGGTATTTGGAGTCACTCAAAATAGGGTCTAACGCTCACTTTTCAGCCGCGACTTTTCCATACCGCAGATCCCCTTACGTCAATTGCGTATCCTATCTTTTCAATGGGATCTTTCTAACTCCGGTATTTAGAGTCGTTTCTGAAGTGAGCGTTAGACATCTAACGACAAAACTCCAGCCGCAGAAAAAAGTCAGTAGTTAAGAGCTTTCTGGGCTAACGCCGGTTTATAAAGCTCTTAACTACTGTACTCTAAAGTACACTAACACCCATAAACTACCTATGTACCCCTAAACCGAGGTCCCCCCACATCGCCGCCACTCGATTATTTTTTTTAACCCCTAATCTGCCGACCGCCAACTACGTTATCCTTATGTACCCCTAATCTGCTGCCCCTAACACCGCCGACCCCTATATTATATTTATTAACCCCTAATCTGCCCCCCACAACGTCGCCGCCAGCTACCTACAATAATTAACCCCTAATCTGCCGACCGCAAAGCGCCGCCACCTACATTATAGCTATGTACCCCTAATCTGCTGCCCCTAACACCGCCGACCCCTATATTATATTTATTAACCCCTAATCTGCCCCCCTCAACGTCGCCTCCACCTGCCTACACTTATTAACCCCTAATCTGCCGAGCGGACCGCACCGCTACTATAATAAATGTATTAACCCCTAATCCGCCTCACTAACCCTATAATAAATAGTATTAACCCCTAATCTGCCCTCCCTAACATCGCCGACACCTAACTTCAATTATTAACCCCTAATCTGCCGACCGGAGCTCACCGCTACTGTAATAAATGGATTAACCCCTAAAGCTAAGTCTAACCCTAACACTAACACCCCCCTAAATTAAATATAATTTAAATCTAACGAAATTAATTAACTCTTATTAAATAAATTATTCCTATTTAAAGATAAATACTTACCTGTAAAATAAATCATAATATAGCTACAATATAAATTATAATTACATTGTAGCTATTTTAGGATTAATATTTATTTTACAGGCAACTTTGTATTTATTTTAACCAGGTACAATAGCTATTTAATAGTTACCTAGTTCAAATAATTACAAAATCACCTGTAAAATAAATCCTAACCTAAGTTCTAATTAAACCTAACACTATACTATCATTAAATTAATTAAATACAATACCTACAAATAACTACAATGAAATAAGCTAACTAAAGTACAAAAAATAAAAAAGAACTAAGTTACAAAAAATAAAAAAATATTTACAAACATAAGAAAAATATTACAACAATTTTAAACTAATTACACCTACTCTAAGCCCCCTAATAAAATAACAAAGCCCCCCAAAATAAAAAAATGCCCTACCCTATTCTAAATTACTAAATTAAAAGCTCTTTTACCTTACCAGCCCTGAACAGGGCCCTTTGCGGGGCATGCCCCAAGAAGTTCAGCTCTTTTGCCTGTAAAAAAAAACATACAATACCCCCCCCCCAACATTACAACCCACCACCCACATACCCCTAATCTAACCCAAACCCCCCTTAAATAAACCTAACACTAAGCCCCTGAAGATCTTCCTACCTTGTCTTCACCCTGCCAGGTTCTCCGATCGGTCCAGAAGAGCTCCTCCGATGTCCTGATCCAAGCCCAAGCGGGGGGCTGAAGAGGTCCATGATCCGGTCAAAGTCTTCATCCAAGCGGGGCAGAAGAGGTCTTCCATCCGATTGAAGTCTTCATCCAGGCGGCATCTTCTATGGTCTTCCATCCGGAGCGAAGCGGCAGCATCCTGAAGACCTCCTACGCGGAACATCCATCCGGCCCGACGACTGAACGACGAATGACGGTTCCTTTAAATGACGTCATCCAAGATGGCGTCCCTCGAATTCCGATTGGCTGATAGGATTCTATCAGCCAATCGGAATTAAGGTAGGAATATTCTGATCGGAACAGCCAATAGAATGTGAGCTCAATCTGATTGGCTGATTGGATCAGCCAATCGGATTGAACTTGATTCTGATTGGCTGATTCCATCAGCCAATCAGAATATTCCTACCTTAATTCCGATTGGCTGATAGAATCCTATCAGCCAATCGGAATTCGAGGGACGCCATCTTGGATGACGTCCCTTAAAGGAACCGTCATTCGTCGGGAAGTCGTCGGAAGAAGAGGACGGATCCGCGCTGGAGGTCTTCAGGATGGAGCCGGTCGTCATCGGATGAAGATAGAAGATGCCGCTTGGAAGAAGATGGTTGCCGGTCCGGATCTACTCTTCTTCCCGGATAGGATGAAGACTTTGGAGCCTCTTCTGGACCTCTTCAGCACCGGATGATGGATCGCCAGCCCCCGCTTGGGTTGGATGAAGATTTTGGAGCCAGGACGGATCGGTGATACCTGGTGAGGTGAAGACAAGGTAGGAAGATCTTCAGGGGCTTAGTGTTAGGTTTATTTAAGGGGGGTTTGGGTTAGATTAGGGGTATGTGGGTGGTGGGTTGTAATGTTGGGGGGGGGTATTGTATGTTTTGTTTTACAGGCAAAAGAGCTGAATTTCTTGGGGCATGCCCCGCAAAGGGCCCTGTTCAGGGCTGGTAAGGTAAAAGAGCTTTTAACTTTATTAATTTAGAATAGGGTAGGGCATTTTTTTATTTTGGGGGGCTTTGTTGTTTTATTAGGGGGCTTAGAGTAGGTGTAATTAGTTTAAAATTGTTGTAATATTTTTCTTATGTTTGTAAATATTTTTTTATTTTTTGTAACTTAGTTTTTTTTTATTTTTTGTACTTTAGTTAGTTTATTTCATTGTAGTTATTTGTAGGAATTGTATTTAATTTATTTATTGATAGTGTAGTGTTAGGTTTTATTGTAGGTAATTGTAGGTATTTTATTTAATTAATTTAATGATAGTATAGTGTTAGGTTTAATTGTAACTTAGGTTAGGATTTATTTTACAGGTAATTTTGTTATTATTTGAACTAGGTAACTATTAAATAGTTCTTAACTATTTAATAGCTATTGTACCTGGTTAAAATAATTACAAAGTTGCCTGTAAAATAAATATTAATCCTAAAATAGCTACAATGTAATTATAATTTATATTGTAGCTATATTAGGATTTATTTTACAGGTAAGTATTTATCTTTAAATAGGAATAATTTATTTAATAAGAGTTAATTAATTTCGTTAGATTTAAATTATATTTAATTTAGGGGGGGTGTTAGTGTTAGGGTTAGACTTAGCTTTAGGGGTTAATCCATTTATTATAGTAGCGGTGAGCTCCGGTCGGCAGATTAGGGGTTAATAATTGAAGTTAGGTGTCGGCGATGTTAGGGAGGGCAGATTAGGGGTTAATACTATTTATGATAGGGTTAGTGAGGCGGATTAGGGGTTAATAACTTTATTATAATAGCAGCGCTCAGGTCCGCTCGGCAGATTAGGGGTTAATAAGTGTAGGCAGGTGGAGGCGACGTTGTGGGGGGCAGATTAGGGGTTAATAAATATAATATAGGGGTCGGCGGTGTTAGGGGCAGCAGATTAGGGGTACATAAGGATAATGTAAGTAGCGGCGGTTTACGGAGCGGCAGATTAGGGGTTAAAAATAATATGCAGGGGTCAGCGATAGCGGGGTCGGCAGATTAGGGGTTAATAAGTGTAAGGTTAGGGGTGTTTAGACTCGGGGTACATGTTAGAGTGTTAGGTGCAGACGTAGGAAGTGTTTCCCCATAGGAAACAATGGGGCTGCGTTAGGAGCTGAACGCGGCTTTTTTGCAGGTGTTAGGTTTTTTTTCAGCTCAAACAGCCCCATTGTTTCCTATGGGGGAATCGTGCACGAGCACGTTTTTGAGGCTGGCCGCGTCCGTAAGCAACTCTGGTATCGAGAGTTGCATTTGCGGTAAAAATGCTCTACGCTCCTTTTTTGGAGCCTAACGCAGCATTTTTTTGGACTCTCAATACCAGAGTTGTCCTGGGTGGAAGACACAAAAAAGACCCTTTTGCACCACACAGGCGCTCTCTTTAGCACAAAACGTTAGATAATGTAGGATTGCAGTTGTTTTAATGTAAGAGTAATAGAGTGTACAACTTTATCATTTTCAATATAATTTCCTGAGTGTGCATTGGAATACAGTGGCACAGTGTGGGCCATTAAAGACAGCAGAATTGCATGATCAAAACAAAAGCACTTCTTTTGAATTTCAAAGTTAGTTCTATTTGACTTCATCCTGCATCAAGTGACAGCCATCAGCCAATCACAAAAGGCATATATGTATATTCTGTGAATTCTTGCACATACTCAAAAGGAGCTGGTGCCTCAAAAAGTGTGTATATAAAAAGACTGTGCACATAGAGCTTCATTTATCATCCTATAGCGGCCAGCAATCCGCTGCCCGCATTTACCATTGCACATGAGGGCTCCTGTGCGTTTGCGTGCGAGCCCTACCCCCTGCCCGCGCACAGCCAATCATGTGTGCGCAGGAGCTGTCAATCTCCCCGGTCGGACGAGACCGGAGAGATTGAAATTCTCCACCTAAGAGGTGTAGAAGAGGATAGGGATGCAGCGGTCTGACTGCAGGTTCATGTGTGAGAACCTGCAGTCGTAGGGATGATAAGGGCTTGATAAATCGAGCCGTTAGTGCAAGTTGTTAAACAACAGTCAGACGATGATATAAAAACCCTGGCTGAGTTTACAGACTTCACCTGTGGTCGTCTCCTCCAAGTTAAACACAGGTTCTGGGGTGATGGCAAGTTTTAGACAGTGGAATTAGATTTAAAGGGACAGTCAACACCAGAATTTTTGTTGTTTAAAAAGATAGATAATCCATTCCTTACCCATTCCCCAGTTTTGCATAACCAACACAGTTATAATAATACACGTTTTACCTTTTTAATTACCTTGTATCTAAGTCTCTGCAAACTGCCCCCTTATTTCATTTCTTTTGACATTTGCTCAATGTTATTTATATGACACACATGAACTAACGCCCTCTAGTGGTGAAAAACTGTCAAAATGCATTCAGACAAGAGGTCTAAGAAATTAGCATATGAGCCTACCTAATTTTAGCTTTCAACTAAGAATACCAAGAGAACAAAGCAAAATTGGTGATTAAAGTAAATTGGAAAATTGTTTAAAATTACATGCCCTATTTGAATCATGAAAGTTTATTTTGGAGTTGACTGTCCCTTTAAAGCTCCTGGTGTATTAATATATTTCATATTAAGAAAGAGAAAGGGGTGCCTCATAGTGAGATCCATATGCAGTATGGTCTAGATAAAGAAGGAATAAAACTCACAATTTGTGATGGCACTCGTGTAGTGCAAAAAGGCGGGTCTGACACTCGCAGTAGTCAGCTAACTGGATACTTCTCCCGTATCAAGGTGGATCCTGTCTCAGGTCTCTAGTCTGTCAGCGTCCAAGCCGCAACCCAGAAACAAACTGTATTTAGTGGTCCTTTAACACATACATTTTTTTTTCTGTATTTTTTTTATTTGTCCTCTTTCCTATTTTATTTTATTTAGTGTTTTTAGCCTATTTTATTCTCCTAAACATCCATCCACAACCTCCCATCCCCTTATCTTCCCCTCTCATTTTCTATTAGTGGTAGGAACTGGGGATGTTAGGGCATATTATTATTATTATTCTTTATTTATAAAGCGCCAACAGATTCCGCAGTGTTGCCCATGGGTACAAGGATAACAGTACAATGGAGAAACAATATGATAAAAGACAAAATTTTACAGCCAAAATACAGGGGGAATTGAGGGCCCTATTCTATTGGTGCAGCTCAGTGGGAACTGAAATTATTCCCATTGGTGGCACATTGGCTCCTGACTGCACGTGTAGTCTCCTTTATCGGCTCGTTACTGCACGTGTAGTCAACTCAATCGGTTCATGACTGCATGTGTAGTCAGTTAGTGGGACAGCAGTGTGTTTGCCACGCGGGCAGTAGTCAGTCGGACTCTGAGGGCGGCAGCTTAAATGCTGAGCAGAAGTCAGAAGTCAAACTGTTATTTTTTTGCAGCTAGCTCCCAGTACTGCATTGCTGCTCTTGCTATATGGATAGGAAATGGAAGCTTTAAAATGCTTGATGATGAAATGCGAGTGTCTTTATCTAATATTCCACCAAATATTCAGAAACTGTGTTCATCCCATCAACCTCATACATCCCATTAAAATAGTAAGTAGCCATTGGTGATATTAAACTTTTTTTTTAATTCTTGCACATACTTACTGTTACTTGTAAATACATTTAAAGGCAACACAGTAGATTTGCATAATCAACAAATGCAAGATAACAAGACAATGCAATAGCACTTAGTCTGAACTTCAAATGAGTAGTAGATTTTTTTTCTGACAATTTTAAAAGTTATGTCTATTTCCACTCTCCCTGTACCATGTGACAGCCATCAGCCAATCACAAATGCATACATGTACCATGTGACAGCCATCAGCCATTCACAAATGCATACACACTTATTCTTGCACATGCTCAGTAGGAGCTGGTGACTCAAAAAGTTTAAATATAAAAAGACTGTGCACATTTTGTTAATGGAAATAAACTGGAGAGTTGTTTAAAATGGCATGCTCTATCTGAATAATGAAAGTTTAATTTTGATTGAGTGTCCCTTTAATTATTATACAATTTACAGTGGGGAAAAAAAGTATTTAGTCAGCCACCAATTGTGCAAGTTCCACCACTTAAGAAGATGAGAGAGGCCTGTAATTTTCATCATACCTCAACTATGAGAGACAAAATGTGGAAACAAATCCAGACAATCACATTGTCTGATTTGGAAAGAATTTATTTGCATATTATGGTGGAAAATAAGTATTTGGTCACCTACAAGCAAGCAAGATTTCTGGCTCTCACAGACCTGTATCTTCTTCTTTAAGAGGCTCCTCTGTCCTCCACTCATTACCTGTTTAATGGCACCTGTTTGAACTTGTTATCAGTATAAAAGACATCTGTCCACAACCTCAAACAGTCACACTCAAAACTCCACTATGGTGAAGACCAAAGAGCTGTCGAAGGACACCAGAAACAAAATTGTAGACCTGCACCAGGCTAGGAAGACTGAATCTGCAATAGGCAAGCAGCTTGGTGTGAAGAAATCAACTGTGGGAGCAATAATTAGAAAATGGAAGACATACAAGACCACTGATAATCTCCCTCGATCTGGGGCTCCACGCAAGATCTCACCCCGTGGGGTCAAAATGATCACAGGAACAGTGAGCAAACATCCCAGAACCCCATGTGGGGGGCCTAGTGAATGACCTGCAGAGAGCTGGGACCAACGTAACAAAGGCTAACATCAGTCACCTGACTTCCTTTTGGGGAGGAGCACTGCAGTCTACCTGCACGCAGGTGTTGTGAGAGGACGCCTACTACCAGTTCCCCGCTCTCTGCCACTTACCTGGGAAATCCTCTTCAGGTTGACTGTGGCGCCTTGCAGTGTTGTATACTGCTGGAGGGTTTGAAGTCCGGTTAAGCCGTAATGGCTGTGACTGCATAGCAGTACGAATTTTAAAAAATAAGAGAAAGGCTCTGTCCTGTTCCCCCCCGTGGAGGGGGTTGCTTTGTAGTGGCGGTGTGTGGGGCTGGAGCGTAACAGGTGTCTTTCAGTGTTTGAGATAGCCCTGCCTGACCTGGATATGTGC
The DNA here is from genome assembly GCF_027579735.1 of Bombina bombina. Lineage (NCBI taxonomy): Eukaryota > Metazoa > Chordata > Amphibia > Anura > Bombinatoridae > Bombina > Bombina bombina. The sequence continues at coordinate 799,235,904 of NC_069504.1, forward strand.
TGATACGCCACCCGGTGTGCTGGGAGACAAGGCGGAGAGAAAAAGCTTTGGGCTGCTGCTGTCGGGCAAGTGTACGCTCTGTGCCACTGATTGTGAGAGCAGGTGAGGATTGCTGAGGCTAAAAAGACTTGCCGATATCTCAGGCTGACCCCGCTCGAGGGCTGTGTATATCTATACATAACGGCATGGTACTGGATATAAATTGAGGCTGGTTGTATATTAAAAGCCTTATATTATAGTCTGCTGGTTCCGCTACACCCTTTGTTTTCAAAAAATTACTTAGCTGATATCAGAGACACCTGCTCAGAAAAGGGCTCAGGATTACCTTAAGAGAGTGCTTTTTCTTTTGGGAGCGATGAGAAGACGCTTACCTCTGTCTGTTTCAGCTTGAGCCTCGCTTATACATACTCACACTTCCACTTTTGGTCTGGGGCTCTACTGAGTTTTTCTGCACTTAAAAGTTCAGTCGTGACACAGAGCTGTGCGGCTGCGGAGGCTTGGAGCAATTTGCGCTATAATCCGCAAGACTTATTGTAATATAGTAAACCCCCAAGAATATAAGCTTAGTGGAGGAGGTGTGAGTACTAATGCCGGGCTAAGCAGAAATTTTTGCCTGTTTCTCCCGGTATGGTTAATTCCCGGCTTTCTTTTTACGTCTACTAAATGAGAAGGGCTGAATCAGGCAGTAGAGTCCCGTGAGTGGATTCCGGCAGCATACTGGTCACCAGTGTATTATTGGACACAGAAACTCCAGCTTCTTCCTCCCATTTTGTGATCTTGTTGGGGGGACTGTGAGCAACCTGATTCACGGAAGATATTGCTTATCCGCAGCATTGTGGATGGACAGGAGTCCGGTAAAAGCAAGTACTTTGTCTTTAAAAAATTCTGTGGCTGCCAGTCTTAAAATGAGTCTTATTTGACTGTAGGGGTAGCCGATACAGGCTATAACTTTGGGCCGCTTGGTATATCGAAGTTTGACCTTGTCCTGCTAATAGGGCTAAAGATAAAGGCTAAAAGGAAGGTTAAAGTCCAGCTGAATTCCATCATAAAGGGACTAACATCTACCCTAAAGACTCCCTTGTGTTGATAAGGGCGGTATTAGTTGCTGGGCTAGTTGCATTTTTTACATGAGCCCTAGATTATATTGGGGGTAGTTTAATCCTTAAAGGGACACTGTACCCAAAATTTTTCTTTCTTGATTCAGATTGAGCATGAAATTTTAAGCAACTTTCTAATTTACTCCTATTATCAAATTTTCTTCATTCTCTTGGTATCTTTATTTGAAATGCAAGAATGTAAGTTTAGATGCCGGCCCATTTTTGGTGAACAACCTGGGTTGTCATTGCTGATTGGTGGATAAATTCATCCACCAATAAAAAAGTGCTGTCCAGAGTACTGAAACCAAAAAAAAAGCTTAGATGCCTTCTTTTTCAAATAATGATAGCAAGAGAACGAAGAAAAAATGATAATAGGAGAAAATTAGAAAGTTGCTTAAAATTGCATGCTCTTTCTGAATTACAAAAGAAAAAAATTGGGTTCAGTGTTCCTTTAACTAAAAATGTTTCTGTCAAGCATGGCTGTATTTGTAAATAATGACCCTACTCTGTGAATCAGTCAATTGCATATTAAGGCTTAAAAGGTGTTAAAGTAATATTAGGAATTATAGATATTATATATCTTTATAGTACCTGTGAGAGGGTTGATAAGGGGTAGGTACAAGAGAGGGTTATACTGCACTGAATAAATTGTAAAATGTCCCATTATGCATAAGCCCTAAAGGACTTTAAAAGGGTAGGGTAATAACTGCATTTTGTTAATGCTTGTTGGTAATTGAGTACAGGTAAAGGGAGTTACAGAAAGTGCCTTTGGCATCAGGCCTTAATTTCACTTGGTTTAGGGAGTATAGTAATATCACATATTGCTTTATTCACTTTAGTTTTTCCGGTATTGGTACCGGTCTTTTATGTTTTGTCCCCTTATTTTCTTTTTTTTTTCTTTCACATATCATGTATATATATATAATAACTAAGGTTTAGGTAGGACTGTTGTGTCCCTTAATTATACCTCTTTTTTTTTTTTTATTATCACACTTAGTAGAATAATTTTGGTTTATTGTACTATAAACACATGGAAAAATTTGTGACACAAGTAAAGGTTAATTCACCTAGAATGCCTGTTAAGAAGGATAAAAAATCTAAACTGGCAGAAGCCAGTGCTGAAAATATGCCCGATAACATTTCTGTTGAAACTCATATATTGATCTCTCAACTTGCAGAAATTTTTACCCCCCAATTTGAGAGTATTAAAAAAGAGTTGGGGACTATCTCCACCGATTTGAGTATCTTAGCTGTTGAGGTTAGACAATTTGCCTCCCGAATGCAGGAGGCAGAGGATAAAATCTCTATATTAGAAGATAAAGTCAATCTACAGGAGGAGACTATTTCTAGTTATGATACAAAAATTAATATCTTGCAATCATGCCTTGAGGATCTTGAGGATCGCTCAAGGTGCAATAATATTTGAATCGTAGGCCTTCCTGAGTCCTCCGAATTTGAGGATCTTATGCAATTTACTGCAGTTACACTCCCCAAAGCGTTAGGGTTCCCCCCTCAACAATGACCTCTTTCTATAGAAAGAGCCCATAGATTGGGCCCAAGAAATTCCCCGGTAAATGGGAGGACAAAAGATAGGATGGTTATTTTTAAGGTCTTAAAATTCCAAGATAAGGTGGAAATGTTTAAAATGTTTAGGAAAAGGGCCCCATTTATGTTGGGGAATCATAAAATCTTATTGTTCCAGGACTTGTCCTCTGAGACAGCGGCAAGGAGGAAGTTGATGGCCCCGTTCTGTTCCCAACTTATCAAAACAGGACTACGTGCCTGGATGATATATCCGGCTAAAATCATAGTGGAGGACGGGGACAGTAGGCTGACCTTTGCTGAGGTCTCAGAGGTGAAGAATTATATCCACTCGAAGCAGTGTTAAGGGCCCGAGTTTTGTTTTGTTGTTTTTTGTGGCTTTTTGAAGATTACCAGATTATGGTGTATGCATTAAAGTGTTATTTTTTTGCTCTTTTCTCCCTTTTTTGAATGGTTATAAGGATGTCCCTGTTAGTTAGGATCAATACATTTTTTTCAATGTTTTATGGTATGAGTGTTGTGGTGTTTTTTTTTTTTTTCTCCCATCTTGCTCTCTCTCCACTCCGCTGCTGGCTTCCTCTCTCTTTCTCCTATACATATGGCCACCTTGTATGGGGTGACTCGCGTGTTAGGGATCTGGATATTTTACAATGTATGTGTTTAGATGATACCTATAGGTAGTCTGAAAATTCTGTCTTGGAATGTTGGAGGGATTACATCCCCTATTAAGCGTAAATTAATAATCAAAAGTCTGGGTAAATTAGACCCTAGTATAGTGTTTTTGCAGGAAACGCACCTTAGAGACAATGAAATTCCAAAATTTAAATCTAAATGGGTGGAGGAAGTAATAGCCACACCCTGCACTGCCAGGAAAAGTGGGGTAGCAATACTTTTTAATAAAAAGCTTACATACAAGGTAATGAATATAGAAAGAGATGAGAATGCAAGATATATTTTAGTTCATATTCAAATTAATGACACAAGACTAGTACTGTGTAATATCTATGGCCCAAATAGGTTTTCTAAAGAGTTCTGTGAAAAAATGAGGATTAAGTTGTTTCCTTATATTAGTCAAAATTTGATTATTGGAGGAGACTTCAATATGTCACTTTGTCCTGAATTGGAGAGACATGGGTCAAGAAATTCTGTAGAATATAATAAACAAGCCAAATATTTCAAGAGATTTTGCCACAAGCTAAAAGTAGTGGATATATGGAGGGTAAAGAATCCGGACTCTTGTACATATACATGTGAATCTAAAGTGCACAAAACTTTTTCAACGATAGACTTTGTATTAATTGCGAAGTCTTTATCTGTGTTAAAAACTGAGTCTTGTATAAATGATATAATGATCTCAGATCATGCTATTATATCGGTCTCTTTCTTTTCCATGTCTCAGCCTAAGGACAAAAATTTGGCTTTCTTTTTCCCTAAGTATCTTTTTAACAATGTAAGATTTGTTCAGTGGTTAAGACAGAAATGGAGAGAGTATGCTAGTTATAATGCTGCTTATTACGATAAAATAGAGACATTTTGGGAAGCATCGAAAGCTTTCCTGCGTGGGGAAATTAAGGCATATCTCTGTATAAAAAGAAAAAAAAATGAATGCTCGTGAAGTTCAACTTTCTAATCAGGTGAGAAATTCGTACAGAAAGTTTGTTGCAGAACACGGGGATATTAAATGGGACAATTATATTAAAGCTAGGCAAGAACGAGATATCTTTTTAAAATACAAATCACAAGAAGAAGAGTTAAAGACCAATCTTCTTTATAGTGGTCTCCACGGTACCTCTGCGAAATATCTTGCAAGATTGGTACAAAATAGAAAGAGAAAGAACTATATTCTGGCTATTCGTGATGACAAGCATAGATACACAGAGTTGGAAGATATTAGGAAGGCGTTTTATAGTTATTATCAGAAGCTGTATACATCTCCTGGTATTAATGTGTTAAATCAGGAAAAATTTTGGGCAGATATTGAGATGCCGAAAGTATCTGAAGTAGAGTTAGCAGCATTAAATAGCCCAATTACAGTAGATGAGATTGTCAAGGGCATAGATAAGGCTAAATTAAATAAAGCGGCGGGCCCTGATGGCCTCCCTGCAGAATTCTTGAAAATATTAGTGGAGGATATTAAATACACACTAGAGAAACTGTTTAACAGTTACTTTAGTATGAATATGGAACCGTCTAGATTTTTTTCAGCAGCAAATATTTCATTAATTTTGAAAAAGGATAAACATATGGAGGAATTGGCCTCTTATAGACCAATATCAGTCTTGAATGCTGATTATAAAATCATTATGGCTATCATTGCAGGGAGACTTTCCAAATGTCTTGACAAACTTATTCATACTGACCAAGTGGGCTTCATGGTGACAAGAAATTCATCTAAGAATATTCGGAAAGTGGTTAATTACTTAGACTTTGTGTGGAATTTTGAGAAAAAGCCAAGTCAAAGTAGAGTTGACTCTGCTATTTTCACACTGGATGCTGAGAAAGCTTTTGACTCTATTGTCTGGAAACATCTTTTTAGAGTTCTTTCAGAATTTGGATTTAAAAATCAGTTTTTCCAGTTTATACAGAATTTATATAAACATCCAATTTCATATTTGTTAATTAATGGTGCTCTTTCTCCGCAGATTACGCTTGGCAGGGGAACGAGGCAGGGGTGTCCATTGTCACCCCTACTTTTTAATATGGCTATTGAACCATTGGCAATTTGGCTGAGAAACTCTATTTAGGGGATTGGACTAGCGGAGCACAATCTTAAAATTCTCTTATATGCAGACGATTTATTGATATGTGCTGAAAATACATCACAAGAAATTCCAATTCTCTTAACATGTTTGGAGACTTATAGTTCTTTCTCAGGTTATAAAATTAATTGTGAAAAGAGTGAATTGATGTGGGTAAAAAAGTCAGGCTGTAGTCCACAAAAGTTACCATTTAAAGAAGTAGCGACATTGAAGTACTTGGGTATATTTCTTAATACTAACCCTAAAACTTGGTATAATATTAATTTTGTCCCTCTTGTTGAGAAAATTAAATCGGATTTAGAAGCGTGGGGGCAGTTCCCGTTGTCAATAACAGCAAGGGTGAATGTAATTAAAACAATCATCTTTCCACGCCTGATACCCTCTACAAAATCTTCCTCTCCTGATCCCTGTCGGTGATATTAGAGCGATTTATTCATCTTTTTCTAAATTTATATGGAAAGATAAGAAACCGCGCATTTCATTGAAAAAATTAATGCAACCCTGTAGAATGGCAGATTTGGCGTTACCCAATATTAATTTATATAATATTATTATCCTGGCTAGGATCACTATAGATTGGTTCACGGATGCTAATATTTTTGCTACCATTGACTTGGAAAGCTACTTGTCTTACCCTTTCTCTCTCAAAGCTATTCTACATTGCCCAGTTAAGAAACTTCCGGTATTTCTGGTCTTGTGTCATTAAAGAATGGGGTATTAGGGTGGCAGAAGCTGTGTAATATATTAGAAATGGATTTTTCCTTTTCAGAGTTCTTGCCAATAAGGGGCAATGTAAACTTTTCCCCAGGAATCCACCAGTTAGTATTCCAGACATGGGCTGGAAAGGGCCTCATAGCCATTCAACAGCTTTTCTCGGATGAGGGGTATATATTATCATTTGAGAATCTTAGACATAAGTTTGGTCTCCATAGTAATAACTTTTATGCGTATTTGCAAATTAGACATTATATACAGGAATGGAACTGGGATCTCACAAGAGAAGGCGAATGGGCTGAGGTTAAGAGCTGGATGAAAATCTTTAGGGCTGGGAATACATCTATATCCCTGATGTATGATATAATGCTTGCCAAACAAAGTTTACTCTTACTGAGTAAGATCTGCGAGTCTTGGTTACCTTATGTGGCAGACATAAACACGGAAAAAGTTACAGCAAGCTGCACCATATTAAGTAAATATCAAATCCCGATGAGTTGGAGGGAAGCGCATTTTAAACTTATAAATAACTTTTATTTAACTCCGGCCAGGCTCTCAAGATTCTCCCCCCCAGCAAAGTATTGTGTGTCCGCGTTGCTCATCGGTGGCAGCAGATCTGGTGCATATGTTTTGGTATTGCCCAAAGATTTCACAGCTCTGGAAGAAGTTGGTTTTCTGGTTTAATAAGTACTATCAATTAAATATTACCCTAGAGCTAGAGAATATACTCCTGTTAAATATCCAGATTCCGGTCTTTCCGGTAGGTGTGACTATACTAAATATTATAATACTGCTAATGAGACATCTAATAGCTAAAAACTGGAAGGCGAAGCGACCTCCCTCATTGAAGGTTGTCATCCAAGAAATTCAAAATCAGATTATCTTTGAATCTTACCATACTAGGTTTCTCACAGAGAGAAAAAATAAAAAAAAATTATTTGGATGGCTGCCTATAATTAAATCTTACCCTATTTGTATTCAAAAGTCTATTCTTTTCCCATTTTTGAGCTCAGAAAGTTTCATGGATCTAGTGCTATTAGGGGATTTTCCTCCTGATTGGATAGCATCTGGTGTAGAGCAATAGTAGGTGGTAGCAGTGGGTGGGAGTGAGAGAGGAAGTTCCTCGGTCTCTGCTTATTCTTTCTCCCTTTTCCTTATCCCCCTTTTTTTTTTTTTTTTTTTTTGTGTGTGTGTGTGTGTTGTTGGTTTAGTATGGTTTAGGTCGGGTTGGTGTGATCCCAAATAGAGATAAAAATCCCAACATTGTGGTATTAATGAAAATTTTTTGAAGAATATTTAATACAATCCTTAAAAGCTTTGTCTAGATCTGAATACAAACATGCATATTATAAACCGGTATAGTATCTGATAAATGTGCGTTGATGTATGTTAGTGTATATTACAATGCTGTCAATTGTATTTTCATTTATTACACCCTGCGTGGTGTTGTATTGTTATGTTTTTCGCTTTTTTCTTTTCTGTTCTCACAGTACTACATGTTGGTTATAAATATAAATAAAAAAAACCAAAAAAACAAAGGCTACCATCAGTAACACACTACGCCGCCAGGGACTCAGATCCTGCAGTGCCAGACGTGTCCCCCTGCTTAAGCCAGTACATATCCGGGCCCGTCTGAAGTATGCTAGAGACCATTTGGATGATCCAGAAGCATATTGGGAGAATGTCATATGGTCAGATGAAACCAAAGTAGAACTGTTTGGTAGAAACACAACTCGTCGTGTTTGGAGGAGAAAGAATGCTGAGTTGCAACCAAAGAACACCATACCTACTGTGAAGCATGGGGGTGGCAACATCATGCTTTGGGGCTGTTTCTCTGCAAAGGGAACAGGACGACTGATCCGTGTACATGAAAGAATGAATGGGGCCATGTATTGTGAGATTTTGAGTGCAAACCTCCTTCCATCAGCAAGGGCATTGAAGATGAAACGTGGCTGGGTCTTTCAGCATGACAATGATCCCAAACACACCACCTGGGCAACGAAGGAGTGGCTTCTTAAGAAGCATTTCAAGGTCCTGGAGTGGCCTAGCCAGTCTCCAGATCTCAACCCCATAGAAAACCTTTGGAGGGAGTTGAAAGTCTGTGTTGCCCAGCGACAGCCCCAAAACATCACTGCTCTAGAGGAGATCTGCATGCAGGAATGGGCCAACATACCAGCAACAGTGTGTGACAACCTTGTGAAGACTTACAGAAAACGTTTGACCTCTGTCATTGCCAATAAAGGATATATAACAAAGTATTGAGATGAACTTTTGATATTGACCAAATACTTATTTTCCACCATAATTTGCAAATAAATTCTTTCCAAATCAGACAATGTGATTGTCTGGATTTGTTTCCACATTTTGTCTCTCATAGTTGAGGTATACCTATGATGAAAATGACAGGCCTCTCTCATCTTCTTAAGTGGGAGAACTTAAATTGGTGGCTGACTATACTTTTTTGCCCCACTGTATGTATGTATCTGTATCTCTTAAAACAAGTTAGTTTAACCTCCTGTTTGCTAGTACAACTGAAGTACTGTGTCGCGAAATGATGTAGGTCTAAAAAGTGTGTCACCAACATGAAAAGTTTGGAAAGCTCTGGCATAGATTAAGTGCTAGGCTGAGTAGCCATGTTTTCCTGGACATGTATGAAATACACATGCTGCAGGGTTTGGAGGAAGGGACATGAATAGTGCTGTTCAGAGGTGTGCATGTTCCTCCCTGTGCACACTGCAACATGTGTAACTCATTACTGTCCAGGAAAATATGGCCAGGGTGGCAACTCTAAGAGGAAGGGTTTCAGAGTAGGGACCGTCAAAGGGAGTGGTGTTACACATAAGGGATGGCTTAGGTGAGGGGAATGGATAGGGCTAGTGCAGAGGAAGGAAGAGGGGAGAGGTTAGGGAATGGAACATCCTACACATGCAGGAATATCTATCTCAGTGTTTCTCAACCGTGGTCCTCAAGTTCCCCAAACAGGCCAGATCTTCATTATAGCCAAACTAGATTACAGGTGAAATAATTAGTTTATGGGTAAGAGCAGGTTAGTAACCATGGTTATTGATCAGCTGATCATTTCACCTGTGCTCTAGTTCAGCTTTAACGAAAACCTGGCCTGTTGGGGAACACGGTTGAGAAACACTGATCTAGACAAAGGATAGGTGTCAGGTTTCTGCCCAGGGGTAGTGGAGGTGGTAGTGAGGGAGACAGAGGCAGGAGAAAATGAGTCATAAAACCAAGGGCAGGCTCGGGAAGGAGAGGTTCTCCAACATGGAAAATGAGATGTCAGCGAATGAAGGAATGACATTTGTAAGTTAAAGGGACATTGTACTCAAAAAACGTCTGTCATGCATATGACAGAGCTTCAGTTATGCACATTTAATCTAGTATTATTCAAAATTGATCTAGGAATGTGCGTAAAGGGCATGAAACCCATTTTTTTATTTCATGATATAGAAAGCGTGCGCAATTTTAAACATCTTTCCAATTTACTTCTATTATCTAATTTGCTAAATTTTCTTTATATCCTTTGCTATAGCTCCTGATTGGTGGCTGCACATAGACCCCTTGTGTGATTGGCTCACCCATGTGCATTGCTATTTCTTCAACATAGGATATATAAATAATGAAGCAAATTAGATAACAGAAGTAAATTGAAATGTAGTTTAAAATTGTATTCTCTATCTGAATCATGAAAGAAAAATGTTGGAGGGACATGAAACACAACCTTTTTTTTTTTCATAATTCAGATAGCGAATACAATTTTACTTTTATTTAAATGTATGTCTATTATCAAATTTACAGTATATGATAGGAAACACTCCAGCCACATGTATGCTACTACAACTCCATACTGCTTTTCAACAAAGGATACCAAGAGTACAAAGTCAATTTGATAATAGAAGTACATTAGAAAGGTTTTAAAAATTTTACACTTTCTGGATCATAAAATATATATTTTTTTGTGTTTATATCCCTTTAACTTTTAATTCAAAAAAGTATAATAATTAGTATATCAGGTCTGCTTTACAGAGAACCACTCCTATGTTTCATGCCTACAATTAAGCACTTTGTCAGTGATGTACATATTAAATCTATATATTTTTTAGTCAAAAAAGTAGCTGATAAGAATTTATTGTATTACAAGCAGCTTCAGAAACACCTTTTTAAATGTATCTGAGCTCACTCCCTCTCCACTGGGAGGATGATTTTTTTCTGCTGCATCTTGTTTACCTAAAGTGAATGTAAATTCAGATTAATCGGTGCCCGGTTTTTAATAATCCTATTAAAAACAAGGGCACTTTAATTCATCAAAATTTACATTTCACTTGTTTACTTCAAAAACTTACCTTTTAATCTTCACAGCCGCTCCAGCGATTGCCCCGGCCGTTGAAAGCCTCTTCATACGTCAGAAATGACGTATCCGGCTTCCTCCAATCACGACTTCCCCCCCACCCGGGGGAATCATGGCCTGAGGCAAAGCCATAACTGGAGGAAGCCGGATTCGTTATTTTGGACCCGCGAAGAGGGCTTGCGACAGGCAGAGGAAGCGATGCAGCGGCTGTAAGGATTTAAAGGTAAGTATTTAAAGAAAACTAGTGAAATGTAAATTTTGATGAATTAAAGTGCCCTTGTTTTTAATTGGATTATAATAAAACGGGCACCTATTCATCTGAATTTACATTCACTTTAAAGGACCATTAAACTTGACATTTCAACAATGCATAAAATGTTTCATTATTGCAAGTGAAACATTGTTGCAATATACATTCATTATATGTTTTGCTACCTTTTGCTGTAAAATATATCTAAAAAAATGTGTTTGTTTTACTTTCTCCCAGGGAGGTTTGGTTTAATAATTTTAGGCAATTTATGTAAGCTTTTGTTTACTTCACTCTCCCCCTAATATTCTCAGCAGTCACATGTTTGTAAAATGTGGATTATTAGTTTTGCATTAACAATCATCATAGGAGAATAATTTGTTGCAATAGTAACTAAGTTGAATCAGTGCTAAGAGATAAAGCCAGGCTTTCCCAGTCTCTCAATTGCACATGTGCAATATCTGAATATTAGTTTGTGATTGGTTAGCAAGGATTATTTTGTTCTTGGGGACAGGGAAATCAGTGAAGTTAATAAACATAAAACAATATACTCATTTGACAAAATAAAGCTGCAGTTTTCATTGCAAAATTATTCTCAGGTATGAAGGTTCAAAATCATGAAGTTTACAATTTGTGTTTAGTGGTCCTTTATTTTTTACGTAGAGAATACTGCAATAACAGGGCCGGACTGAGAATAAAAAGCAGCCCTGGAAACATATGAAGACCAGCCCTATTTTCCATTGAGTCGTTAGAATGCACATGCCCCATTTTTCTCAAAGGGCATTACTGGGATACTCCTCCCCACATTTTTTTTCCAGAATTAAATTATATTACTTGGTATTAAATAAAGATTGATGTTATATAGCAAACCTACAACCCAATTGTATCAATCAATCACCCCGTTAAATTCTATTTCTCCAGCCCTAGCTACTGCAGCCCACCGAGAAATCTCCTGGCATCCTGGTAGGCCAATCCGGCCCTGTGCAATAACCATAATTTCAGTGTAGGTGGTGTTTTCAACAATCAAAATCACTTATTTAATTCAGAAGTAGCAATATTAGCCTCCCCCTCTACCGTCCGCGAACCTCAAAGTAGAAGAACCCAAAATAGCGCAGTATGTTAAAGGGATATGAAACCCAAAAAATGTATTTTGTGATACAGGCAAAGCATACAATAAAAAAAAGTTTCCAATTTACTTCTATTATCAAATTTGCTTCATTCTTAAGATATCCTTTGTTGAAGAGATACTTAAGTAGGCCTCTGGAGCACTGCAAGGCAAGAAATAGCTGCCATCTAGTGCTCTTGCAACTGGATAACATTCTTGCAAAGCTGCTGCCATATATTGCTCCAGAAAACAGCAGGCTCATAAGCTTATGTCCCTGTTTTTTCAACCAAAGATAGCAAGAGAACAAAAAAACAATTATAATAAGAAGTCATTTAGAAAATAGTTTAAAATCGCATGCTCTATCTGAATCCCCAAATGGAGAATACTAACAGACAGGAGTAAAATCTTGAATGATTTATTAAAGAAACATTGAAGCACCCTTACTTATAAAGATTAAAAGCTCTATTTGAAAGCATTTCAGAAGATTAACCCACCTTGCTGAAGAGCAGTATAAACTCAATAAGCCAGTAAAAGAGATATAACCAAATTTATCTTATGGAAAAGTAGCTATTTCACCTGAGAAAATAAAGGCAAAGGAACTATTTGTAAATAATTGAATCCACTCTAGCAGGTAAAATGTATAACTGGTAACATAATAAAGGGAAGACGATATTATTAATGTCTCTTTAACATGTCATGTAAATATTCACAAAACAGTATAAGATTACAAACTGATCATATGTGTGATCATGTGCGTATATAGCTCAAAAAGAGATGTTTTGTTGTTCTTGGCTTAATGTAAACTCTCATTTGCTTTACTCGTTTATCATCCAACAAGGTGTATGCACTAGATTATTAGAAATATATGAGACACTACAGCATTCAGTAAATTTTATTTCACAGATTTTTTTTTTATTTCATTGTCAATTATTTGTGAAGGAAACCCATTAAAGAGATACTAAACCCATATTATTGTCGTTTCATGACTAAGATAGAGCATGCAATTTTAAGCAATTTTCTAATTTACTCCTATTATCAATCTTTCTTTGTTCTTTTGGTATTATTATTTGAAAAAGCAAGAATATTAGCTAGGAGCCGGCCCATTTTTGATTCAGCACCTGGGTACCACTTGCTGATTGGTGAATAAATGTAACCACCAATAAGCAAGCGCTATCCAGGGTTCTTAACCAAAAATGGGCCGGCTCCTTAAATTAGATTCCTGCTTTTTCAAATAAAGATACCAAGGGAACAAAGAAAAATTGATAATAGGAGTAAATTAGAAAGTTGCATAAAATTGCATGCTCTATCTGAATCATGAAAGAAAAATTGTGGGTTTAGGGGTCATGAAAGTGTGTAAAACAGTAAAGTTAAAATGAACCCCTTAACGACCGAGGACGTGCAGGGTACGTCCTCAAAAAAAAGGCAGTTAACGCCTGAGAACGTACCCTGCACGTCCTCGGTGTGGAAAGCAGCTGGAAGCGATCCTACTCGCTTCCAGCTGCTTTCCGGTTATTGCAGTGATGCCTCGATATGGAGGTATCCTGCAATAACCTTTTCAAGCCATCCGGTGCAGAGAGAGCCACTCTGTGGCCCTCTCTGCACCGGAGATCGGTGGCTTACTGCGTTGGTGGGTGGGAGCCGGACCGGGAGGCGGGTGGGGCAGGGATGCCAGGGGGGCGCGCACTGACACACGCACGTGCACGGGAGGGCGGGGGGCGGGCGCGTGCACGGGGAGGGAGCGGGTGGGAACCGCTACACTACAGAAAAAAATTGTAGGAAAATAAAAAAAAAATCTAAAAAAATTAACAAATCAAATTAAAAAAAACCATCAGTTAGGTGGTGGGGGTTGGTCTGTGGGGAGGGGGAAGCTACACTACAGAAAAACCGGGTAAAAAATAAAATAAAACATATTTTTTTGCAAACTGGGTACTGGCAGACAGCTGCCAGTACCCAAGATGGCCCCAATAAGGCAGAGGGGATGGTTAGAGAGCGGTTTTGGGGGGATCAGGGAGGTTGGGGGCTAAGGGGGGGATCCTACACAGTAACATATGTAAATATGCTTAAAAAAAATTTATTTAAAAAAAAAAAACTTTTATTTTAGTACTGGCAGACTTTCTGCCAGTACTTAAGATGGCAGGGACAATTGTGGGGTGGTGGAGGGAAGGGAGCTGTTTGGGAGGGATCAGGGGGTGGGATGTGTCAGGTGGGAGGCTGATCTCTACACTAAAGCTAAAATTAACCCTGCAAGCTCCCTACAAACTCCCTAATTAACCCCTGCACTGCTGGGCATAACACACGTGTGGTGCGCAGCGGCATTTAGCGGCCTTCTAATTACCAAAAAGCAATGCCAAAGCCATATATGGCTGCTATTTCTGAACAAAGGGGATCCCAGAGAAGCATTTACAACCATTTGTGCCATAATTGCACAAGCTGTTTGTAAATGATTTCAGTGAGAAACCTAAAATTGTGAAAAATTTAACGTTTTTTTTTTTTATTTGATCGCATTTAGCGGTGAAATTGTGGCATGAAATATACCAAAATGGGCCTAGATCAATACTTGGGGTTGTCTACTACACTACACTAAAGCTAAAATTAACCCTACAAGCTCCCTAAAAGCTCCCTAATTAACCCCTTAACTGCTGGGCATAATACACGTGTGGTGCGCAGTGGTATTTAGCGGCCTTCTAATTACCAAAAAGCAATGCCAAAGCTATATATGTCTGCTATTTCTGAACAAAGGGGATCCCAGAGAAGAATTTACAACCATTTATGCCATAATTGCACAAGCTGTTTGTAAATAATTTCAGTGAGAAACCGAAAGTTTGTGAAAAAATTTGTGAAAAAGTGAACGATTTTTTGTATTTGATCGCATTTGGCGGGGAAATGGTGGAATGAAATATACCAAAATTGGCCTAGATCAATACTTTGGGATGTCTACTAAAACAAAATATATACATGTCAAGGGATATTCAGCGATTCCTGACAGATATCAGTGTTCTAATGTAACTAGCGCTAATTTTGAAAAAAAAAAATGGTTTGGAAATAGCAATGTGCTACTTGTATTTATGGCCCTATAACTTACAAAAAAAGCAAAGAAGATGTAAACATTGGGTATTTCTAAACTCAGGACAAAATTTAGAAACTATTTAGCATGGGTGTTTTTTGGTGGCTGTAGATGTGTAACAGATTTTGGGGGTCAAAGTTAGAAAAAGTGTGTTTTTTTCCATTTTTCCTCATATTTTATAATTTTTTTTATAGTAAATTATAAGATATGATGAAAATAATGGCATCTTTAGAAAGTCCATTTAATGGCGAGAAAAACGGTATATAATATGTGTGGGTACAGTAAACGAGTAAGAGGAAAATTACAACTAAACACAAACACAGCAGAAATGTAAAATAGCCCAAACGGTCAGAAAATGGAAAAGTGCTGTGGTCATTAACCCCTTAATGACCACAATGTACCCTGTATGTCACTGGTCGTTAAGGGTTTTTTCAGGACATAATCGCACAAGTCTAGCAAGAACACGCTATTAATGCCCTCCAGCAGGCTTTGTGGAATAGAGCAGTCTCCACGCTGGTGGCAAGACCGCGCTATAAAACAATCAAGTCCCAAAAAAAGGCCAGCGACATACAGGGTACGTCGCTGGTCCTTAAGGGGTTAAGGGGTTAAACTGTAATGATGTAAATAGATTGTGCAGTTGTAAATAACTGTCCAGTTAATTTCTGTTATCACATTTACTTTGTGCTCTTGGTATCTGTTGATGAAAGCATACCTAGGTAATCTCAGAGCTGCAATGCGCCACTGTGAGCTAGCTGCTGATTGGTGGCTACTCATATATACTTCTTTTTGATTGTTCACAGGATGCGTTCAGCTATAGGTCCCAGTAGTGCATTTCTGCTCCTTTTATTAAAGGATACCAAGAGAATGAAGCAAAATTTGATAATAGATATAAATTGGGATGCAGTTTAAAACTGTATGTTCTTTCTCAATAATGAAAAAAAACCTTTTCTTATCCCTTTAAAGTCCAGTTTGCCACTAAAAGTCTGAATTTAATCAGCATGCTCTGAACAGTTTATTTCAAAAAACGTATGTGTATCATTCATTTGTGTCTTTAAATGTGTATGTTACTTAAAGGGACATAATACTTATATGCTAAATCACTTGAAACTAATGCCGTATAACTGTAAAAAGCTGACAGGAAAATATCACCTGAGCATCTCTATGTAAAAAAGGAAGACATTTTACTCACAATCTCCTCATCTAGCAGAGTAAGTTCTGTGGTAAAAAAGTTATACTTCAGCTGCTCCTCAGCTGCAGGTAAAAAAAAAGAAAATGAAGAAATGAACAGCAGCCCATCAGCATCAGCAGTGCTGAGATCATGAACTCTTTTACTGTGATCTCATGACATTTGACTTAACTCTCATGAGATTTCATTGTAAACTTCCTTACACTGAATAGGGGAAATAAGATGAGTGTGCACGAATGCTCGCCTCCTTCCGCTGTCCTGGGACAGACATCTGATTTGTTGCTTAGAAGTCCTTTACAATGGGATGTGGCTACTGAGAAACTTCTGAGGTAAAATATCTTTCTTTTTTACATAGAGATGTTCAGGTGATATTTTCTAGTCAGCGTTTTACAGATATGTTGCACCACTTTCAAGTGTTTAAACATTTGGGTATTATGGCCCTTTAATCATCTTTACTGTTAAAGGGCCATTATACACTCATTTTTTCTTTGCATAAATGTTTTGTAGATGATCTATTTATAAAGCCCATAAAGTTTTTTTTTTTTTAAAAATGTATAATTTTGCTTTTTTTTAAAGAACATTGCTCTGATTTTCAGACTCCTAACCAAGCCCCAAAGTTTTATTTGAATACCGTCAGCTACCTTCTCCAGCTTGCTCCTGTTTATGTAATGGGTCTTTTCATATGCAAAAGAAGGGGGAGGGGGAGTGTCTTATTTCCCACTTGCAGTGGGCTTTCCAACTGCCTTTTCAACAGAGCTAAACTGAAAGATTCTTAAGTAAGTTTTTAAACCATTTTATACTGGATTTTTATATCAGTATCTGTGCATCTTATTCTTTATAGTAGTGTCTATTACATGCAGTTATATGAAAATGAGTGTATACTGTCCCCTTAACATTGTTCATTAATAGCTCTAATTTGAATAAAACACAATACTTATTTTTTAACATCGTGGCTTTTTGGGCCTTGTTGCCAGAATCATCCTTGTATGCTGTTGGAAGTCATCCTGCTGTCCACAAACTGTTTCTGAATCTTCCTATGATGTGTTTCCATACAAGGTATACACACAAAATGGAATTTAAGTGCCCCTTGATCCGCACACAACGCCAACTGCAAGACATCCACCTTTGCAAAATGAACTTCCTCCTACCATGTCCACACAGATGTCACCACTGTCAATGATGATGAACAGTCAAGTGTCTTCCATGCAGATACCACCTCCTATGATGTTTTCTTACATAACTATTCCACCAGCAGAACCAGGTGCACAATACCCTTAGTTTATGCCACCACAGTTCCTACTTCCTCCTGTTTCTCCTATGCTATACAATGATGCTGATGGTCTTACACCTATAGATGCCCAGCTGGGTGCCCTAATAATACCCAATCTGCATAACCAGGCACCACACTTCCTTCACTTTTCTCTCTAAACCAAAACAGAAAACATACAAATTGTTAGTTCTTAGTTTTTAAAAATGTGTAAATGTTAAGTGACAATAAATTGGCATGACCTTAGTAATAATGAATGGTACAGAATGTACATGGTTTACACTAATGTATCTGTCATTTGTCAAGTTTCAGTAATAAACTGATTCATGAGGATAATTTAGAAGTCGCTGAGAATTTTACCTATACTAGGCACATTCTACAAGATTCTGAACTAAGTTCCAGTTGTGGCATTAAAGGGAATTTATTGTTTAAAAAGATAAATAATCCCCTAATTACCCATTCTCCAATTTTGCATAACTAACACTGTTATATTAAGTTATGTTTTACCTCTGTGATTACCTTGTATCTAAGCCTCTGCAGACTGCCCCCCTTATCTCAGTACTTTTAACAGACATGCAGTTTATCCAATCAGGTGCAGACTCCTAAATAACTCCACGAGGGGGTGAGCCACAGTAGTATTTATATGACACACCTGAACTAGTAATGTCTAACTGTGAAAAACTTTCAAAATGCTCAGAGCTAAGAGGCGGTTTTTCAACGGATTTACAAATCAGTTTGAGCCTAACTAGGTTTAGCTTTTCAAAAATAACCATTAAGGGAACAAAGCAAATTTGATGATAAAAGTAAATTGGAAAGTTGTTTAAAATTGCATGCCCTATCTGAATCATGAAAGTTTAATTTTGACTAGACTGTCCCTTTAACGCCTTAAAGACAGAAATTGTACCCCTGTATGTCGTCTGTCTGTAGTACTTAAAGAGCTTAACAGCGTTGTCGGCAAAGACCCAAACTTCTTACAGCCCTTGGAAGGACCCTTGTTACAGGCAACATTGCTGTCATAAAGGGTTAATAATTAATAGGGTAGCCAAAAACAGTTCTCCTCCTCACCTTTCACCAGTCTTAGACCTCTCCATCTGTTAGAGTGGTAATATCCACAAGCGATTGCAACAGGTGTGCTACAAGAATGAAGTCATCTTTTTGAGTACAAAGAATTGTAATGCAGGGCAGATCAGTTGACATATATATGTGTAATAATCATGATATTCTTAGCTTTGTGTCTTGTGAGCATGTAACTTTGCTCTATTTTTCCTACTGTCATTAACAAGTAAACATTTTCTTCTTGTAGTATAATAGGCTTTAAAAATTCATGCAGAATTTTGAATGTGTGTCTATATTCTGTTCTCCCAACCTTGCTGAAGAGTTATCAATGCTACTGCTGAAAATAAATAAATTAACATATATAAATGCATCTTGATCATATTGTATAAGGAATGTTTTAATGATACAAATAAAGCACTTGTGTTTTGTGGTTCTTCCTTGAAATATGTGTCATTAGTAAATGATCTTGCGAGTAACAACTTGTTTTATAATTTCCCTGTGAATGTATGTGTGTGTCTGTGGTGTGTACATGATTTTGTGTATGTATGTGTGTGAGTGCATGATTGTTTGTGTGTGTGTATATGTGTAAGTGTGTTTTGTGTGTATGTATGAATGTAATGTATGTGTTTGCATGTGTGTGTGTGTGTGTGTGTGTGTGTGTGTGTGTGCTCAAGTGTGCCTATGTACAGTATGTGTATGTGTATGTATGTATGTGTGTGATTATGCATATGTGAGTGTGTGTAAATGTGTTTGTGTATTCACGTGTGTGTGTGTGAGAGACAGAGTGTATGTATGTGTGTGTGTTTGAGTGAATCTGTAGGGGTGGTGTATGAGTGTGTGTGAGAGTGCATGTATGAGCATGTGTTGTATGTGAGTGAGAGTGTGTTTTGTGATATATGTGGTGTATAAGTGTGTATGTATGAGAATATGTGTGTGTATGTATGAGCATGTGTGTGCGAGAGTGTGTATGTGTGTGGTGTTATGTTGTGTGTTTGAATGTTGAGATGAGTGTGTGTGTGTGTTATGAGTGTGTGTGTGTGTGAATATGTGTGGTGTATAAGTGTGTGTATGAGAATGTGTGGAGTAACAGTGTGTGTATAGTATGAGCATAGTGTGTGCGAGTGATGTCTATGTGTGTGGTATATGAGTGTGTTTGCATATATGAGTGTGTGTGAATATGTGTAGTGTATAAGTGTGTGTGTGAGTGAGTGATTGTGTGTGTATGTATGAGCATGTGTGTGTCAGAGTGTGTATGTGTGGTGTATGAGTGTGTGTGTGTAAGAGTGTGTGTGTGTGTATATGTATGAGCATGTGTGTGTGAGAGTGTGTGTATGTGTGGTTTATGTGTGTGTGTGTATTAACTTGTGCGTGTGAGTGAGAGTGTGTGTGTGCATGAGCATGTGTGTGCAAGTGAGTGTGTGTGTGGTATCTGAGTGTGTGTTATAGCAGTCACATAATCATACACATAGTATTACATCCACACAAAAGCGTGTGACTTTGTCTTCATTGTTTCAATAACTACTGGATAATGTAGCTTTTCTTAAACTTCACCAGCATATAAAAGTGTCCCAAACCTCACACAAAGATTCAAAAAATATCAAGCATAGTTTTACATCTAATTTGAAATATTTTTATACTGTATTATTTTTTATTAATGGCAATCAAGTCACAAAACAACTTGGACAGTTTTCAAGACAACACTTTTATACTAGCTACAATGTTGCTGTCTCCGCAAATAATTCATGATCCTTCCAAAATGTAAAATTCTTTAAAATTTGTTTAGGTTCCACAGTGTTATCCTGATAGATCATTGTAGTGATAGGAAAAACGATATCACAAAGTTAATAAGGCACATAACGTCTGTTATGCAAGTAACCGCACTTATGTACATATAAAACTACTTTATTTTTAGCAATGTTTCCTTTCCACTTATAGAAAATGTTATATTTCATTTTACAGAAATATAGAATTGTGTGCGAATTTTATATTTTTAATAGAGATACAAATATAAAAAGTTATTAAATAGATAATAACTATTTCAATTAGCATATAAATATGTATATAATATATATATATGTGTGTGTATTTATATTATAAATTGCAAATTTTGTTTGTATTTTTTTTTTAATATATATATTTTTTTTATCTTTCAAAGTATTTTACTAACAGCAGTATTTTAAAAAGAACACCCCCTTTCAAAATGTTAAAATTATTTGGTTTCTGTGCAAAAAAAGATACTGGCGCTGATATTTATGTTATAGTCATCATTTCCTAATAAAGTGAAAATTGATTATAGACTACAAAAATATAATATATTAAACATGTGTAATGACGGTATGGAATAGACAGAACGGAATTTGTGACTATTCGATATTTCTTCTAGAATTATGAAGCAAGATCGAGAAAATACACAGAATATATATATATATATATATATATATATATATATATATATATATATATATATATATATATATATATAATATAATAGTTACAGTGGAATTAGTGTGTTATTTAAAAAAATGAAGGACGTTTCCCTTCACTTAATGAAAATATATTTATAAAATATATGGTCATTTTATTCGAAATGTAATATCTGCTTACATTATGGAGCAAAATGCTAACGCAATACACACACACAACACACACACAAAACACACAAACACACATTTTAATTATACTATTGAATTGTCTTTTTTTCTTGAAAATATCAAATATATATATATATATATATATATATATATATATATATATATATATATATATATATATATATATATATACACCCATATACATACATATGTGTGTGGTATGATCGCACATGATAGCCAACATATACAGGAAATGTAGATTCCCTAAGGACTTGTACTCAGCTTAGAGCAGCTGCTTTGGGATCCATAGAAGGTGGCTTTTAATGAGGGACAAATATTGGCCACTAATGTCACTGAGTGGTTTTATCAGGGAAAAAAAGAAGCTTCTTATCTCAAGCCGATAAAAGTCATTAGAGAAAGGATAATGCTCTTTTCCCTTCTTTCCTGTTTCCAGCAATCCCAGCCAAGTATCTCTCACCCTCTGGCGCCAGGGTCTCTATCATCATCCTGGGGTGTAAATGTTTCTGTGGTGTTTGCAAAAACAATACACCAATTACTAATAGAGCTATTTACATGACAATGGTTCCTGGGGCTCAGGGGTGGTTGGGGTTACTACTTTAACCAGTCAGATCGCGGTTAAAGTACTTGGTTGCAATAAACTGCAGAGCTTATATCTACAATAGGAAGCTCTAGAGACGCAGTCTGATAAAGAGACCTCTTATCTAAAATGAAGTTATGAATCAGACAGATAGGAAGAGCAGAAAGGAAGGGAGAATGGATTAGAGAGAGAGAATTTTAGAAGAGAAATATTTTCCATTTTCCAGGTCTCACTAGTCTAATACTTCTTATGGGCAGAATTCACTCAGAAGACTTTCTCCTCTTCCCTATTGATGCACTAAATACAACTTATCTCCCAGTCCCCAGCTTCAGTGAATCATTTGTACAGAATAACATAAACACTATCAAGGATAGAGAGCCTGAAGTTACCTGATAGTGACTTTTGCTCATAGGAATGAGGCAGATAGCACAGACACAGAATGGTCCTGCTTAGTTTAGTGAACACTGCTATAGACTTGCAATATGCAGGTCCTGTCAGGGTAAAGTACCTCTCTTAAGTTTTTAACAGATGTCATTGTAAGAAATTATGAGTGACACATTTAGGTAACTTTTATGACACATGCTGCTAAAAGCCTCTTTATACCTCCTTACACCTGCTTAATTGGATATAAATGGTGATCTATAATTTCAGTTGTCTAAGACTGTCATTGTATTGAGTACAGGAGAATAACCAATACCCTTATGTAGACAAAACTAATGTGCAAAGAAGGAAGTTGTCTTGATGGTTAGTACAAGAAGATACTTGTTCCTCTGGCAGCTCTGAACCCACCCAAAGAGAAAACTTTATTCCTTTTGTGTTTGCTGATGAAGTGCTACTCTTTAGCAAATACAAACAATGGCATGTTTTTTGGCTAATTTCTTTTTTTTTTTTCTATAAAGGACATGGAAAAAAAAGCTACATATGTAAATGGGTAAGATCATTTTAATACAATGTATTTTTAGTACCTCATTTTAAATGTTTTTAGCAATTAATAGGTAAAAGCTTCTGGTATATATATATATATATATATATATATATATATATATATATATATATATATATATATATATATATCGTACATATTAAATAGTTATTCTGATAAAGTTGGATTACTGCCCTAGATATTTTACCAATTTAAACATATAAAATAGTGCCATTGTTTTATAAATTAAACTATTTAACACTACCATTATTAACTGGAATGTGTCTAGTGAACTACAGAACAAAAAAGTGGGGCCACATTTTTTATCTCTTTGGAAGTCCCAAGCTTCTTTGCTGCTAACAAAAAAAAAGTATTTTCACATCTGGCTTCCTTTTTTCTCTAACGCAATCAAACACATGGGAAAATTGTGTTTTTTTTTATAGCTTACCAAAATTTTCCTGCAACTAATTTAGGGGTTGGTTACAAAATATTCCGTTGATAATTATCTGCAAGTTAATGGCTACCTATGAGTCTTTTCCACTGTGATCACAATGAAAGATTTTCATTGTTTATTAGGCAACACTTTTTTTATTATCGTTTTGTGAGAAAAATAAGTCCTATGATTAAAATCTCCCAGTCCTGTTTTTTTTCTGATCACAATCTACATTATTAATACATAAAAATACACATTTACAAAACAATGTTTACTGTTTTGTTTACTGGATTGTACTGTTTGCAGTGTTAGTTTATTTATGTTTAGATAAAAAAAATGAATACTATGTGGCACTCACTACTAAACAATAATCAAAATACCAAAATGGTAGGACAGAAATAAAACTTACATTTTAATGCTAATATTGAAAACACAGCATTGAAATACTGTGACATAAAAACACTTAGAAATAAAAATTAATCACTATACAGACAAAACCTCAAGTAAATGCAAATTGTGCAAAATTATATTATCAAAAATATCTTCAGAGTATTTATACCCTGATTTGCAGCCACCTAATAACAATCAACTATTAAATACAGAGCACATATTAACTTGAGGGTTTTTTTGCTGCAGGTGAACACCTATTACTATTACTATTAGTATAGTACCCGAGCATGCATGGGTTTGTACTGATGTAGTATTAGTATATTACCTGAGCATGCATGGGCTATGTTACTGGTGTGTAGTATATTAACTGAGCATGCATTGGCTTTGTACTCTTTGTAGTATTAGTATAGTACCTGAATATACATGGGGTTTGTTACTGTTTTGCACTATTAGTATATTACCCGAACATGCATGGGGTCTATACTGCTTGTAGTATTAGTATATTACCTGAGCATGCATGGGGTTTGTACTGATTGTAGTATTAGTATATTACATGAGCATGCATGGGGTTTGTACTGATTGTAGTATTAGTATATTACCTGAGCATGCATGGGCTTTGTACTGTGTGTAGTATATTACCTGAGCATGCATTGGGTTTGTACTCTTTGTAGTATTAGTATGTACCTGAATATGCATGGGGTTTGTACTGTTTGCACTATTAGTATATTACCCAAGCATGCATGGGGTCTATACTGCTTGTAGCATTAGTATATTACCAGAGCATGCATGGGGTTTGTACTGATTGTAGTATTAGTATATTACCTGAGCATGCATGGGGTTTGTACTGATTGTAGTATTAGTATATTACCTGCGCATGCATGGGCTTTGTACTGTGTGTAGTATATTACCTGAGCATGCATTGGGTTTGTACTCTTTGTAGTATTAGTATAGTACCTGAATATGCATGGGGTTTGTACTGTTTGCACTATTAGTATATTACCCGAGCATGCATGGGGTCTATACTGCTTGTAGTATTAGTATATTACCAGAGCATGCATGGGGTTTGTACTGATTGCAGTATTAGTATATTACCTGAGCATGCATGGGGTTTGTACTGTGTGTAGTATTAGTATATTACATGAGCATGCATGGGGTTTGTACTGTGTGTAGTATATTACCTGAGCATGCATGGGGTTTGTACTGATTGTAGTATTAGTATATTACCTGAGCATGCATGGGGTTTGTACTGTTTGTAGTATTAGTATAGTACCTGAATATGCATGGGGTTTGTACTGTTTGCACTATTAGCATATAACCTGAGCACGCATGGGGTCTATACTGCTTGTAGTATTAGTATATTACCTGAGCATGCATGGGGTCTGTACTGTTTGTAAGTATTAATTACCTGAGCATGCATGGGGTTTGTACTGATTGTAGTATTAGTATATTACCTGAGCATACATGGCGTTTGTTCTGCTTGTAGTATTAAAGGGACATTATACACTCATTTTTTCTTTGCATAAATGTTTTGTAGATGATCTATTTATAAAGCCCATAAAGTTGTTTTTTAAAAAAAAAATGTATAGTTTTGCTTATTTTTAAATAACATTGCTCTGATTTTCAGACTCCTAACCAAGCCCCAAAGTTTTATGTGAATACTGTCGGCTACCTTCTCCAGCTTGCTCCTGTTTGTGTAAAGGGTCTTTTCATATGCAAAAGAAGGGGGAGGGGGGAGTGTCTTATTTCCCACTTGCAGTGGGCTTTCCAGCTACCTTTTCAACAGAGCCAAACTGACAGCTTCTAAGTAAGTTTTTAAACAGTTTTATACTGGATTTTTATATCAGTATCTGTGCATCTTATTCTTTATAGTAGTGTCCATTACATGCAGTTATATGAAAATGAGTGTATACTGTCCCTTTAATATATTACATGAGCATGCATGGGATTAGGTCAGTAACTCAGGTTCTATATATGGGCACCCCCAATTGGGGTGTTTACCCCTTTCACATGTTTGGACAGTGTCCACTTAATAGACTAATATTTGTGCATATCTAATATTAGGGGGCCCTATATTCATCCCAGTTGTTTGTAGGAATCCATCTGTGCCATTTTTAACACTATATATTGTTTATGTTATCCATCTCCTACAGATTTTTATATATATTTTTTATCGTTATTAAAAGTTATATTTTAATGATAGGGGTCCCTACCTCCCCATACTCTCTACAAGTGAGTGCTGCTATGGGTGCTTCTTTTCCATTTATATTCATTACTTTTGGCACTCAGCACCCTCCATAAACTTCCTTTGTGGACTAATATAGGATACTTGTGTTACAATAAATTCAAAAGGCTGGAGTCTTTTTAATTTATTGGATACTGAGGAGACCTGGCAAGTCTGTCACTCCGTGCCCCACTCAGAAAAGGAAAGGTGTGCTGTTTCCATAACTTTGGATAATTGTGTTACACACACTCTCCTTTTTTCCATGCTCAGGTAATATACTAATACTACAAGCAGTACAAACTCCCTGCATGCTCAGGTAATATATTAATACTACAAGCAGTACAAACCCCATGTATGCTCAGGTAATATACTAATACTACAATCAGTACAAACCCCATGCATGCTCAGGTAATATACTAATACTACAAACAGTACAGACTCCATGCATGCTCAGGTAATATACTAATACTACAAGCAGTATAGACCACATGCATGCTCAGGTAATATACTAATAGTGCAAACAGTACAACTCCCATGCATATTCAGGTATTATACTAATACTACAAACAGTACAAACCACATGCATGCTCAGGTAATATACTAATACTACAATCAGTACAAACCCCATGCATGCTCAGGTAATATACTAATACTACAAGTAGTACAAACCCCGTGCATGCGCAGGTAATATTTTAATATTACAAACAGTACAAACTCCATGCATGCTCAGGAATATACTAATACTACAAACAGTACAAACCCCATTAATGTTTAGGTAATATATTAATACTACAAGCAGTATAGACCCTATGCATGCTCAGGTGCTCAGGTAATATACTAATACTACAAGCAGTACAAACCCCATGCATGCTCAGCTGCTCAAGTAATATACTAATACTACAAGCAGTACAAACCCCATGCATGCTCAGATAATATACTAATACTACAAGCAGTACAAACCCCATGCATGTGCAGGTAATATACTAATACTACAAGCACTATAGACCCCATGTATGCTCAGGTGCTCAGGTAATATACTAATACTACAAGCAGTACAAACCCCATGCATGCTCAAGTGCTCAGGTAATTTACTAATACTACAAACAGTACAAACCCCATGCATGCTCAGGTGCTCAGGTAATATACTAATACTACAAACAGTACAAACCCCATGCATGCTCAGATAATATACTAATACTACAAACAGTACAAACCCCATGCATGCTCAGCTGCTCAGGTAATATACTAATACTACAAACAGTACAAACGCCATGCATGCTCAGATAATATACTAATACTACAAACAGTACAAACAAAACAGTACAAACCCCATGCATGTTCAGGTAATATACTAATACTACAAGCAGTATAGACCCCATACTGCTTGTAGTATTAGTATATTTCCTGCGCGTTCATGGGGTTTGTACTGCTTGTAGAATTAGTATATTATCTGAGCATGCATGGGGTTGGTACTGCTTGTAATATTAGTAATACAGTATATTACCTGAGCACCTGAGCATGCATGGGGTTTGTACTGCTTGTAGTATTAGTATATTACCTGAGCATGCATAGGGTCTATACTGCTTGTAGTATTAGTATATTACCTAAACATTAATGGGGTTTGTACTGTTTGTAGTATTAGTATATTCCTGAGCATGCATGGAGTTTGTACTGTTTGTAATATTAAAATATTACCTGAGCATGCACAGGGTTTGTACTGATTGTAGTATTAGTATATTACCTTAGCATGCATGGGGTTTGTACTGTTTGTAGTATTGGTATAGTACCTGAATATGCATGGGGTTTGTACTGTTTGCACTATTAGTATATTACCTGAGCATGCATGTGGTCTATACTGCTTGTAGTATTAGTATATTACCTGAGCATGCATGGGGTCTGTACTGTTTGTAGTATTAGTATATTACCTGAGCATGCATGGGGTTTGTACTGATTGTAGTATTAGTATATTACCTTAGCATACATGGGGTTTGTACTGCTTGTAGTATTAGTATATTACCTGACCATGCAGGGAGTTTGTACTGCTTGTAATATATTGCCTGAGCATGGGAGAAAGGAGAGTGTGTGTAACACAAATATCCTATATTAGTCGACAAAGGAAGTTTATTGAGGGTGCTGAGTGCCAAAAGTAATGAGTGAATATAAATGGAAAAGAAGCACCTATAGCAGCACTTGCTTGTAGAGAGTATGGGGAGGTAGGGACCCCTATCATTAAAATATAACTTTTAATAACGAAAATAAAAATATATAAAAATCTGTAGGAGACGGATAACACAAACAATATATAGTGTTAAAAACGACACAGATGGATACCTACAAACAACAACACAAAGAGTGATGATATCACTGGTAGTTAAATACTGGGATGAATATAGGGCCCCCTAATATTATATATGCACATATATTAGTCTATTAAGTAGACACTGTCCAAACATGTGAAAGGGGTAAACACCACAATTGGGGGTGCCCATATACAGACCCTGAGTTACTAACCTAATCCGAATGTGGAACAATTTTCACACAAATGGATATGTAAAACTGTATGTACAATTCAACCACTAAAATAGAGGGACACAGTCCTAATTACATATAAAGCAAACAGGCCAGAGAGATATACATAGAGACAAACTCAGTATAGTTAGCCTAATCCGAGTGTGGCACAAATTTCACACACACGGACAATACTAATATAACACAAAAAAATATTTAAGGGACAGCCCAAAGCAAGTAGTACCAAGTGAATAGTATTAAAATTAGGCTAAGTAAACCGATCTATGTGAAACATAGGGATTGTGTACTGAAAGCAGCGGTTGCCTGATGTACATTTCGCAGTAGCTTTTTTAAATTTAGTGTTATATTAGTATTTAGTGTTTTTTTATTTAGTATTATATTAGTATTGTCCGTGTGTACTGTTTGTAGTATTAATATATTACCCGAACATGCATGGGGTTTGTACTGTTTGTAGTATTAGTATATTACCTGAGCATGCATGGGGTTTGTACTGCTTGTAGTATTAGTAAATTACCTGAGCACCTGAGCATGCAGGAAGTTTGCACTGCTTGTAGTATTAGTATATTACCTGAGCATGCATGGGGTTTGTACTGCTGGTAGTATTAGTATATTACCTGAGCATGCAGGGAGTTTGTACTGCTTCTATTAGTATATTACCTGAGCATGCAGGGAGTTTGTACTGCTTGTAGTATTAGTATATTACCTGAGCATGCATGGGGTTTGTACTGTTTGAAGTATTAGTATATTACCTGAGCATGTACATAGTTTGTACTGTTTGTAGTATTAGTATATTACCTGAGTGTGCACAGAGTTTCTACTGTTTGTAGTATTAGTATATTACCTGAGCATGCATGGGGTTTGTACTGTTTGTAGTATTAGCATATTACCTGAGCATGCATGGGGTTTTGCACTGTTTGTAATATTAGTATATTAACTGAGCATGAATGGGGTTTTTACTGTTTGTAGTATTAGTATATTACCTAAGCATGTACAGAGTTTGTACTGTTTGCACTATTAGTATATGACCTGAGCATGCATGTGGTTTGTACTGTTTGCACTATTAGTATATGACCTGAGCATGCATGGGGTTTGTACTGTTTGCACTATTAGTATATTACCTGAGCATGCATGGGGTTTGCACTGTTTGTAGTATTAGTATATTACCTGAGCATGCATGGGGTTTGTACTGTTTGCACTATTAGTATATTACCTGAGCATGCATGTGGTTTGTACTGTTTACACTATTAATATATGACCTGAGCATGCATGGGGTTTTTACTGTTTGCACTATTAGTATATTACCTGAGCATGCATGTGGTTTGTACTGTTTACACTATTAATATATGACCTGAACATGCATGTGGTTTGTACTGTTTGCACTATTAGTATATTACCTGAGCATGCATGTGGTTTGTACTGTTTGCATTATTAATATATTACCTGAGCATGCATGGGGTCTATACTGCTTGTAGTATTAGTATAGTTCCTGAGCATGCATGGGGTTTGTACTGTTTGCATTTTTAGTATATTACCTTAGCATGCATGGGGTTTGTACTGTTTACACTATTAATATATGACCTGAGCATGCATGTGGTTTGTACTGTTTGCTCTATTAGTATATTACCTGAGCATGCATGGGGTTTGTACTGTTTGTAGTATTAGTATATTACCTGAGCATGCATGGGGTTTGTACTGTTTCTAGTATTTGTATATTACCTGAGCATGCATGGGGTTTGTACTGTTTGCTCTATTAGTATATTACCTGAGCATGCAAGGGGTTTGTACTGTGTGTAGTATTAGTATATTACCTGAGCATGCTTGGGGTTTGTACTGTTTGTAGTATTAGTATATTACCTGAGCATGCATGGGGTTTGTACTGTTTGCACTATTAGTATATTACCTGAGCATGCATGGGGTTTGTACTGTTTGCTCTATTAATATATTACCTGAGCATGCAAGGGGTTTGTACTGTTTGTAGTATTAGTATATTACCTGAGCATGCTTGGGGTTTCTACTGTTTGCAGTATTAGTATATTACCTGAGCATACATGGGGTTTGTACTGTTTGCCATATTAGTATATTACCTGAGCATGCATGGGGTTTGTACTGTTTGCCATATTAGTATATTACCTGAGCATGCATGGGGTTTGTACTGTTTGCACTATTAGTATATTACCTGAGCATGCATGGGGTTTGTACTGTTTGCACTATTAGTATATTACCTGAGCATGCATGGGGTTTGTACTGTTTGCACTATTAGTATATGACCTGAGCATGCATGGGGTTTGTACTGTTTGCACTATTAGTATATTACCTGAGCATGCATGGGGTTTGCACTGTTTGTAGTATTAGTATATTACCTGAGCATGCATGGGGTTTGTACTGTTTGCACTATTAGTATATTACCTGAGCATGCATGTGGTTTGTACTGTTTACACTATTAATATATGACCTGAACATGCATGTGGTTTGTACTGTTTGCACTATTAGTATATTACCTGAGCATGCATGTGGTTTGTACTGTTTACACTATTAATATATGACCTGAGCATGCATGGGGTTTTTACTGTTTGCACTATTAGTATATTACCTGAGCATGCATGTGGTTTGTACTGTTTACACTATTAATATATGACCTGAACATGCATGTGGTTTGTACTGTTTGCACTATTAGTATATTACCTGAGCATGCATGTGGTTTGTACTGTTTGCATTATTAATATATTACCTGAGCATGCATGGGGTCTATACTGCTTGTAGTATTAGTATAGTTCCTGAGCATGCATGGGGTTTGTACTGTTTGCATTTTTAGTATATTACCTTAGCATGCATGGGGTTTGTACTGTTTACACTATTAATATATGACCTGAGCATGCATGTGGTTTGTACTGTTTGCTCTATTAGTATATTACCTGAGCATGCATGGGGTTTGTACTGTTTGTAGTATTAGTATATTACCTGAGCATGCATGGGGTTTGTACTGTTTCTAGTATTTGTATATTACCTGAGCATGCATGGGGTTTGTACTGTTTGCTCTATTAGTATATTACCTGAGCATGCAAGGGGTTTGTACTGTTTGTAGTATTAGTATATTACCTGAGCATGCTTGGGGTTTGTAGTGTTTGCACTATTAGTATATTAGTATATTACCTGAGCATGCATGGGGTTTGTAGTGTTTGCACTATTAGTATATTACCTGAGCATGCATGGGGTTTGTACTGTTTGCTCTATTAGTATATTACCTGAGCATGCAAGGGGTTTGTACTGTTTTGTAGTATTAGTATATTACCTGAGCATGCTTGGGGTTTGTACTGTTTGCACTATTAGTATATTACCTGAGCATGCATGGGGTTTGTACTGTTTGCTCTATTAGTATATTACCTGAGCATGCATGGGGTTTGTACTGTTTGCACTATTAGTATATTACCTAAGCATGCATGGGATTTGTACTGTTTGTCGTATTAGTATATTACCTGAGCATGCATGGGGTTTGTACTGTTTGCACTATTAGTATATTACCTGAGCATGCATGGGATTTGTATTGTTTGTAGTATTAGTATATTACCTGAGCATGCATGGGGTTTGTACTGTTGCACTATTAGTATATTACCTGAGCATGCATGTGGTTTGTACTGTTTGCCCTTTTAATATATTACCTGAGCATGCATGGGGTTTGTACTGTTTGCACTATTAGTATATTACCTGAGCATGCAAGGGGTTTGTACTGTTTGTAGTATTAGTATATTACCTGAGCATGCTTGGGGTTTGTACTGTTTGCACTATTAGTATATTACCTGAGCATGCATGGGGTTTGTACTGTTTGCACTATTAGTATATTACCTAAGCATGCATGGGATTTGTACTGTTTGTCGTATTAGTATATTACCTGAGCATGCATGGGGTTTGTACTGTTTGCACTATTAGTATATTACCTGAGCATGCATGGGATTTGTATTGTTTGTAGTATTAGTATATTACCTGAGCATGCATGGGGTTTGTACTGTTGCACTATTAGTATATTACCTGAGCATGCATGTGGTTTGTACTGTTTGCCCTTTTAATATATTACCTGAGCATGCATGTGGTTTAAACTGTTTGCACTATTAGTATATTACCTGAGCATGCAAGGGGTTTGTACTGTTTGTAGTATTAGTATATTACCTGAGCATGCTTGGGGTTTGTACTGTTTGCACTATTAGTATATTACCTGAGCATGCATGGGGTTTGTACTGTTTGCTCTATTAGTATAATACCTGAGCATGCATGGGGTTTGTACTGTTTGTAGTATTAGTATATTACCTCAGCATGCATGTGGTTTGTACTGTTTGTCCTATTAGTATATTACCTGAGCATGCATGGGGTTTGTATCAAACATATGGTCAAGGTTGTAGATGATTTTTTTTGAAACGTACTGTTTTTATTTAATATTGGATTTCTATTACCTCTCTAACCATAGCAGAACCAATGCTACAGTTGGGATTCCTGTCCCTTTTCACTTGTTTTCTACTCTTTTTGTCATGCTCTCTCTAAGGAAAAAACAAAGAAGTGCCCAGACCAGTTTGTACTGATTGTAGTATTAGTATATTACCTGAGCATGAATGGGGTTTGTACTGTATAGAGTATTAGTATATTATCTGAGCATGCATGGGGTTTGTACTGCTTGTAGTATTAGTAAATTACCTGAGCACCTGAGCATGCAGGAAGTTTGTACTGCTTGTAGTATTAGTATATTACCTGAGCATGCATGGGGTTTGTACTGCTGGTAGTATTAGTATATTTCCTGAGCATGCAGGGAGTTTGTACTGCTTCTATTAGTATATTACCTGAGCATGCAGGGAGTTTGTACTGCTTGTAGTATTAGTATATTACCTGAGCATGCATGGGGTTTGTACTGTTTGTAGTATTAGTATATTACCTGAGTGTGCACAGAGTTTCTACTGTTTGTAGTATTAGTATATTACCTGAGCATGCATGGGGTTTGTACTGTTTGTAGTATTAGTATATTACCTGAGCATGCATGGGTTTTTGCACTGTTTGTAATATTAGTATATTAACTGAGCATGCAAGGGGTTTGTACTGTTTGTAGTATTAGTATATTACCTGAGCATGTACCGAGTTTGTACTGTTTGCACTATTAGTATATGACCTGAGCATGCATGTGGTTTGTACTGTTTGCACTATTAGTATATGACCTGAGCATGCATGTGGTTTGTACTGTTTGCACTATTAGTATATGACCTGAGCATGCATGTGGTTTGTACTGTTTGCACTATTAGTATATGACCTGAGCATGCATGGGGTTTGTACTGTTTGCACTATTAGTATATTACCTGAGCATGCATGTGGTTTGTACTGTTTGTACTATTAGTATATGACCTGAGCATGCATGGGGTTTGTACTGTTTGCACTATTAGTATATTACCTGAGCATGCATGTGGTTTGTACTGTTTGCACTATTAGTATATTACATGAGCATGCATGTGGTTTGTACTGTTTGCACTATTAGTATATTACCTGAGCATGCATGTGGTTTAAACTGTTTGCACTATTAGTATAGTACCTGAGCATGCATGGGGTCTATACTGCTTGTAGTATTAGTATAGTACCTGAGCATGCATGGGGTTTGTAATGTTTGCATTTTTAGTATATTACCTGATCATGCATGGGGTTTGTACTGTTTACACTATTAATATATGACCTGAGCATGCATGTGGTTTGTACTGTTTGCTCTATTAGTATATTACCTGAGCATGCATGAAGTTTGTACTGTTTGTAGTATTAGTATATTACCTGAGCATGCATGGGGTTTGTACTGTTTGTAGTATTTGTATATTACCTGAGCATGCATGGGGTTTGTACTGTTTGCTCTATTAGTATATTACCTGAGCATGCATGGGGTTTGTACTGTTTGCTCTGTTAGTATAGTACCTGAATATGCATGGGTTTTGTACTGTTTGTAGTATTAGTATATTACCTGAGCATGCATGGGGTTTGTACTGTTTGTAGTATTAGTATATTACCTGAGCATGCATGGGGTTTGTACTGTTTACACTATTAGTATATTACCTGAGCATGCATGGGGTTTGTACTGTTTGCTCTATTAGTATATTACCTGAGCATGCAAGGGGTTTGTACTGTTTGTAGTATTAGTATATTACCTGAGCATGCTTGGGTTTGTACTGTTTGCACTATTAGTATATTAGTATATTACCTGAGCATGCATGGGGTTTGTAGTGTTTGCTCTATTAGTATATTACCTGAGCATGCATGGGGTTTGTACTGTTTGTAGTATTAGTATATTACCTGAGCATGCATGGGGTTTGTACTGTTTGCTCTATTAGTATATTACCTGAGCATGCATGGGATTTGTATTGTTTGTAGTATTAGTATATTACCTGAGCATGCATGGGGTTTGTACTGTTTGCACTATTAGTATATTACCTGAGCATGCATGGGGTTTGTACTGTTTGCTCTATTAATATATTACCTGAGCATGCAAGGGGTTTGTACTGTTTGTAGTATTAGTATATTACCTGAGCATGCTTGGGGTTTCTACTGTTTGCAGTATTAGTATATTACCTGAGCATACATGGGGTTTGTACTGTTTGCCATATTAGTATATTACCTGAGCATGCATGGGGTTTGTACTGTTTGCCATATTAGTATATTACCTGAGCATGCATGGGGTTTGTACTGTTTGCACTATTAATATATGACCTGAGCATGCATGTGGTTTGTACTGTTTGCTCTATTAGTATATTACCTGAGCATGCATGAAGTTTGTACTGTTTGTAGTATTAGTATATTACCTGAGCATGCATGGGGTTTGTACTGTTTGTAGTATTTGTATATTACCTGAGCATGCATGGGGTTTGTACTGTTTGCTCTATTAGTATATTACCTGAGCATGCATGGGGTTTGTACTGTTTGCTCTGTTAGTATAGTACCTGAATATGCATGGGTTTTGTACTGTTTGTAGTATTAGTATATTACCTGAGCATGCATGGGGTTTGTACTGTTTGTAGTATTAGTATATTACCTGAGCATGCATGGGGTTTGTACTGTTTACACTATTAGTATATTACCTGAGCATGCATGGGGTTTGTACTGTTTGCTCTATTAGTATATTACCTGAGCATGCAAGGGGTTTGTACTGTTTGTAGTATTAGTATATTACCTGAGCATGCTTGGGGTTTGTACTGTTTGCACTATTAGTATATTAGTATATTACCTGAGCATGCATGGGGTTTGTAGTGTTTGCTCTATTAGTATATTACCTGAGCATGCATGGGGTTTGTACTGTTTGTAGTATTAGTATATTACCTGAGCATGCATGGGGTTTGTACTGTTTGCTCTATTAGTATATTACCTGAGCATGCATGGGATTTGTATTGTTTGCAGTATTAGTATATTACCTGAGCATGCATGGGGTTTGTACTGTTTGCACTATTAGTATATTACCTGAGCATGCATGGGGTTTGTACTGTTTGCTCTATTAATATATTACCTGAGCATGCAAGGGGTTTGTACTGTTTGTAGTATTAGTATATTACCTGAGCATGCTTGGGGTTTCTACTGTTTGCAGTATTAGTATATTACCTGAGCATACATGGGGTTTGTACTGTTTGCCATATTAGTATATTACCTGAGCATGCATGGGGTTTGTACTGTTTGCCATATTAGTATATTACCTGAGCATGCATGGGGTTTGTACTGTTTGCACTATTAGTATATTACCTGAGCATGCATGGGGTTTGTACTGTTTGCACTATTAGTATATTACCTGAGCATGCATGGGGTTTGTACTGTTTGCACTATTAGTATATGACCTGAGCATGCATGTGGTTTGTACTGTTTGCACTATTAGTATATGACCTGAGCATGCATGGGGTTTGTACTGTTTGCACTATTAGTATATTACCTGAGCATGCATGGGGTTTGCACTGTTTGTAGTATTAGTATATTACCTGAGCATGCATGGGGTTTGTACTGTTTGCACTATTAGTATATTACCTGAGCATGCATGTGGTTTGTACTGTTTACACTATTAATATATGACCTGAACATGCATGTGGTTTGTACTGTTTGCACTATTAGTATATTACCTGAGCATGCATGTGGTTTGTACTGTTTACACTATTAATATATGACCTGAGCATGCATGGGGTTTTTACTGTTTGCACTATTAGTATATTACCTGAGCATGCATGTGGTTTGTACTGTTTACACTATTAATATATGACCTGAACATGCATGTGGTTTGTACTGTTTGCACTATTAGTATATTACCTGAGCATGCATGTGGTTTGTACTGTTTGCATTATTAATATATTACCTGAGCATGCATGGGGTCTATACTGCTTGTAGTATTAGTATAGTTCCTGAGCATGCATGGGGTTTGTACTGTTTGCATTTTTAGTATATTACCTTAGCATGCATGGGGTTTGTACTGTTTACACTATTAATATATGACCTGAGCATGCATGTGGTTTGTACTGTTTGCTCTATTAGTATATTACCTGAGCATGCATGGGGTTTGTACTGTTTGTAGTATTAGTATATTACCTGAGCATGCATGGGGTTTGTACTGTTTCTAGTATTTGTATATTACCTGAACATGCATGGGGTTTGTACTGTTTGCTCTATTAGTATATTACCTGAGCATGCAAGGGGTTTGTACTGTTTGTAGTATTAGTATATTACCTGAGCATGCTTGGGGTTTGTAGTGTTTGCACTATTAGTATATTAGTATATTACCTGAGCATGCATGGGGTTTGTAGTGTTTGCACTATTAGTATATTACCTGAGCATGCATGGGGTTTGTACTGTTTGCTCTATTAGTATATTACCTGAGCATGCAAGGGGTTTGTACTGTTTGTAGTATTAGTATATTACCTGAGCATGCTTGGGGTTTGTACTGTTTGCACTATTAGTATATTACCTGAGCATGCATGGGGTTTGTACTGTTTGCTCTATTAGTATATTACCTGAGCATGCATGGGGTTTGTACTGTTTGCACTATTAGTATATTACCTAAGCATGCATGGGATTTGTACTGTTTGTCGTATTAGTATATTACCTGAGCATGCATGGGGTTTGTACTGTTTGCACTATTAGTATATTACCTGAGCATGCATGGGATTTGTATTGTTTGTAGTATTAGTATATTACCTGAGCATGCATGGGGTTTGTACTGTTGCACTATTAGTATATTACCTGAGCATGCATGTGGTTTGTACTGTTTGCCCTTTTAATATATTACCTGAGCATGCATGTGGTTTAAACTGTTTGCACTATTAGTATATTACCTGAGCATGCAAGGGGTTTGTACTGTTTGTAGTATTAGTATATTACCTGAGCATGCTTGGGGTTTGTACTGTTTGCACTATTAGTATATTACCTGAGCATGCATGGGGTTTGTACTGTTTGCTCTATTAGTATAATACCTGAGCATGCATGGGGTTTGTACTGTTTGTAGTATTAGTATATTACCTGAGCATGCATGTGGTTTGTACTGTTTGCCCTATTAGTATATTACCTGAGCATGCATGGGGTTTGTATCAAACATATGGTCAAGGTTGTAGATGATCTTTTTTTGAAACGTACTGTTTTTATTTAATATTGGATTTCTATTACCTCTCTAACCATAGCAGAACCAATGCTACAGTTGGGATTCCTGTCCCTTTTCACTTGTTTTCTACTCTTTTTGTCATGCTCTCTAAGGAAAAAACAAAGAAGTGCCCAGACCAGTTTGTACTGATTGTAGTATTAGTAAATTACCTGAGCATGCATGGGGTTTGTACTGTATAGTGTATTAGTATATTATCTGAGCATGCATGGGGTTTGTTCTGCTTGTAGTATTAGTAAATTACCTGAGCATGCAGGAAGTTTGTACTGCTTGTAGTATTAGTATATTACCTGAGCATGCATGGGGCTTGTACTGCTGGTAGTATTAGTATATTTCCTGAGCATGCAGGGAGTTTGTACTGCTTCTATTAGTATATTACCTGAGCATGCAGGGAGTTTGTACTGCTTGTAGTATTAGTATATTACCTGAGCATGCATGGGGTTTGTACTGTTTGTAGTATTAGTATATTACCTGAGTGTGCACAGAGTTTCTACTGTTTGTAGTATTAGTATATTACCTGAGCATGCATGGGGTTTGTACTGTTTGTAGTATTAGTATATTACCTGAGCATGCATGGGTTTTTGCACTGTTTGTAATATTAGTATATTAACTGAGCATGCAAGGGGTTTGTACTGTTTGTAGTATTAGTA
Source organism: Bombina bombina (assembly GCF_027579735.1). Taxonomy (NCBI): domain Eukaryota; kingdom Metazoa; phylum Chordata; class Amphibia; order Anura; family Bombinatoridae; genus Bombina; species Bombina bombina. The sequence goes on from NC_069504.1 coordinate 799,274,260, forward strand.
TATTACCTGAGCATGTACCGAGTTTGTACTGTTTGCACTATTAGTATATGACCTGAGCATGCATGTGGTTTGTACTGTTTGCACTATTAGTATATGACCTGAGCATGCATGTGGTTTGTACTGTTTGCACTATTAGTATATGACCTGAGCATGCATGTGGTTTGTACTGTTTGCACTATTAGTATATGACCTGAGCATGCATGGGGTTTGTACTGTTTGCACTATTAGTATATTACCTGAGCATGCATGTGGTTTGTACTGTTTGTACTATTAGTATATGACCTGAGCATGCATGGGGTTTGTACTGTTTGCACTATTAGTATATTACCTGAGCATGCATGTGGTTTGTACTGTTTGCACTATTAGTATATTACATGAGCATGCATGTGGTTTGTACTGTTTGCACTATTAGTATATTACCTGAGCATGCATGTGGTTTAAACTGTTTGCACTATTAGTATAGTACCTGAGCATGCATGGGGTCTATACTGCTTGTAGTATTAGTATAGTACCTGAGCATGCATGGGGTTTGTAATGTTTGCATTTTTAGTATATTACCTGATCATGCATGGGGTTTGTACTGTTTACACTATTAATATATGACCTGAGCATGCATGTGGTTTGTACTGTTTGCTCTATTAGTATATTACCTGAGCATGCATGAAGTTTGTACTGTTTGTAGTATTAGTATATTACCTGAGCATGCATGGGGTTTGTACTGTTTGTAGTATTTGTATATTACCTGAGCATGCATGGGGTTTGTACTGTTTGCTCTGTTAGTATAGTACCTGAATATGCATGGGTTTTGTACTGTTTGTAGTATTAGTATATTACCTGAGCATGCATGGGGTTTGTACTGTTTGTAGTATTAGTATATTACCTGAGCATGCATGGGGTTTGTACTGTTTACACTATTAGTATATTACCTGAGCATGCATGGGGTTTGTACTGTTTGCTCTATTAGTATATTACCTGAGCATGCAAGGGGTTTGTACTGTTTGTAGTATTAGTATATTACCTGAGCATGCTTGGGGTTTGTACTGTTTGCACTATTAGTATATTAGTATATTACCTGAGCATGCATGGGGTTTGTAGTGTTTGCTCTATTAGTATATTACCTGAGCATGCATGGGGTTTGTACTGTTTGTAGTATTAGTATATTACCTGAGCATGCATGGGGTTTGTACTGTTTGTAGCATTAGTATATTACCTGAGCATGCATGGGGTTTGTACTGTTTGCACTATTAGTATATTACCTGAGCATGCATGGGATTTGTATTGTTTGTAGTATTAGTATATTACCTGAGCATGCATGGGGTTTGTACTGTTGCACTATTAGTATATTACCTGAGCATGCATGTGGTTTGTACTGTTTGCCCTTTTAATATATTACCTGAGCATGCATGTGGTTTAAACTGTTTGCACTATTAGTATATTACCTGAGCATGCAAGGGGTTTGTACTGTTTGTAGTATTAGTATATTACCTGAGCATGCTTGGGGTTTGTACTGTTTGCACTATTAGTATATTACCTGAGCATGCATGGGGTTTGTACTGTTTGCTCTATTAGTATATTACCTGAGCATGCATGGGGTTTGTACTGTTTGCTCTGTTAGTATAGTACCTGAATATGCATGGGGTTTGTACTGTTTGTAGTATTAGTATATTACCTGAGAATGCATGGGGTTTGTACTGTTTGTAGTATTAGTATATTACCTGAGCATGCATGGGGTTTGTACTGTTTGCACTATTAGTATATTACCTGAGCATGCATGGGGTTTGTACTGTTTGCTCTATTAGTATATTACCTGAGCATGCAAGGGGTTTGTACTGTTTGTAGTATTAGTATATTACCTGAGCATGCTTGGGGTTTGTACTGTTTGCACTATTTGTATATTACCTGAGCATGCATGGGGTTTGTACTGTTTGCTCTATTAGTATATTACCTGAGAATGCATGGGGTTTGTACTGTTTGCACTATTAGTATATTACCTAAGCATGCATGGGATTTGTACTGTTTGTCGTATTAGTATATTACCTGAGCATGCATGGGGTTTGTACTGTTTGCACTATTAGTATATTACCTGAGCATGCATGGGATTTGTATTGTTTGTAGTATTAGTATATTACCTGAGCATGCATGGGGTTTGTACTGTTGCACTATTAGTATATTACCTGAGCATGCATGTGGTTTGTACTGTTTGCCCTTTTAATATATTACCTGAGCATGCATGTGGTTTAAACTGTTTGCACTATTAGTATATTACCTGAGCATGCAAGGGGTTTGTACTGTTTGTAGTATTAGTATATTACCTGAGCATGCTTGGGGTTTGTACTGTTTGCACTATTAGTATATTACCTGAGCATGCATGGGGTTTGTACTGTTTGCTCTATTAGTATAATACCTGAGCATGCATGGGGTTTGTACTGTTTGTAGTATTAGTATATTACCTGAGCATGCATGGGGTTTGTACTGTTTGCTCTATTAGTATATTACCTGAGCATGCATGAAGTTTGTACTGTTTGTAGTATTAGTATATTACCTGAGCATGCATGGGGTTTGTACTGTTTGTAGTATTTGTATATTACCTGAGCATGCATGGGGTTTGTACTGTTTGCTCTGTTAGTATAGTACCTGAATATGCATGGGTTTTGTACTGTTTGTAGTATTAGTATATTACCTGAGCATGCATGGGGTTTGTACTGTTTGTAGTATTAGTATATTACCTGAGCATGCATGGGGTTTGTACTGTTTACACTATTAGTATATTACCTGAGCATGCATGGGGTTTGTACTGTTTGCTCTATTAGTATATTACCTGAGCATGCAAGGGGTTTGTACTGTTTGTAGTATTAGTATATTACCTGAGCATGCTTGGGGTTTGTACTGTTTGCACTATTAGTATATTAGTATATTACCTGAGCATGCATGGGGTTTGTAGTGTTTGCTCTATTAGTATATTACCTGAGCATGCATGGGGTTTGTACTGTTTGTAGTATTAGTATATTACCTGAGCATGCATGGGGTTTGTACTGTTTGCACTATTAGTATATTACCTGAGCATGCATGGGATTTGTATTGTTTGTAGTATTAGTATATTACCTGAGCATGCATGGGGTTTGTACTGTTGCACTATTAGTATATTACCTGAGCATGCATGTGGTTTGTACTGTTTGCCCTTTTAATATATTACCTGAGCATGCATGTGGTTTAAACTGTTTTGCACTATTAGTATATTACCTGAGCATGCAAGGGGTTTGTACTGTTTGTAGTATTAGTATATTACCTGAGCATGCTTGGGGTTTGTACTGTTTGCACTATTAGTATATTACCTGAGCATGCATGGGGTTTGTACTGTTTGCTCTATTAGTATATTACCTGAGCATGCATGGGGTTTGTACTGTTTGCTCTGTTAGTATAGTACCTGAATATGCATGGGGTTTGTACTGTTTGTAGTATTAGTATATTACCTGAGCATGCATGGGGTTTGTACTGTTTGTAGTATTAGTATATTACCTGAGCATGCATGGGGTTTGTACTGTTTGCACTATTAGTATATTACCTGAGCATGCATGGGGTTTGTACTGTTTGCTCTATTAGTATATTACCTGAGCATGCAAGGGGTTTGTACTGTTTGTAGTATTAGTATATTACCTGAGCATGCTTGGGGTTTGTACTGTTTGCACTATTTGTATATTACCTGAGCATGCATGGGGTTTGTACTGTTTGCTCTATTAGTATATTACCTGAGAATGCATGGGGTTTGTACTGTTTGCACTATTAGTATATTACCTAAGCATGCATGGGATTTGTACTGTTTGTCGTATTAGTATATTACCTGAGCATGCATGGGGTTTGTACTGTTTGCACTATTAGTATATTACCTGAGCATGCATGGGATTTGTATTGTTTGTAGTATTAGTATATTACCTGAGCATGCATGGGGTTTGTACTGTTGCACTATTAGTATATTACCTGAGCATGCATGTGGTTTGTACTGTTTGCCCTTTTAATATATTACCTGAGCATGCATGTGGTTTAAACTGTTTGCACTATTAGTATATTACCTGAGCATGCAAGGGGTTTGTACTGTTTGTAGTATTAGTATATTACCTGAGCATGCTTGGGGTTTGTACTGTTTGCACTATTAGTATATTACCTGAGCATGCATGGGGTTTGTACTGTTTGCTCTATTAGTATAATACCTGAGCATGCATGGGGTTTGTACTGTTTGTAGTATTAGTATATTACCTGAGCATGCATGGGGTTTGTACTGTTTGCTGTGTTAGTATAGTACCTGAATATGCATGGGGTTTGTACTGTTTGTAGTATTAGTATATTACCTGAGCATGCATGGGGTTTGTACTGTTTGTAGTATTAGTATATTACCTGAGCATGCATGGGGTTTGTACTGTTGTAGTATTAGTATATTACCTGAGCATGCATGGGGTTTGTACTCTTTGCACTATTAGTATATTACCTGAGCATGCATGGGGTTTGTACTGTTTGCTCTATTAGTATATTACCTGAGCATGCAAGGGGTTTGTACTGTTTGTAGTATTAGTATATTACCTGAACATGCTTGGGGTTTGTACTGTTTGCACTATTAGTATATTACCTGAGCATGCATGGGGTTTGTACTGTTTGCTTTATTAGTATATTACCTGAGCATGCATGGGGTTTGTGCTCTTTGTAGTATTAGTATATTATCTGAACATGCATGGGGTTTGTACTGTTTGCACTATTAGTATATTACCTGAGCATGCATGGGGTTTGCACTGTTTGTAGTATTAGTATATTACCTGAGCATGCATGGGGTTTGTACTGCTTGTAGTATTAGTAAATTACCTGAGCACCTGAGCATGCAGGAACTTTGTACTGCTTGTAGTATTAGTATATTACCTGAGCATGCATGGGGTTTGTACTGCTGGTAGTATTAGTATATTTCCTGAGCATGCAGGGAGTTTGTACTGCTTCTATTAGTATATTACCTGAGCATGCAGGGAGTTTGTACTGCTTGTAGTATTAGTATATTACCTGAGCATGCATGGGGTTTGTACTGTTTGTAGTATTAGTATATTACCTGAGTGTGCACAGAGTTTCTACTGTTTGTAGCATTAGTATATTACCTGAGCATGCATGGGGTTTGTACTGTTTGTAGTATTAGTATATTACTTGAGCATGCATGGGTTTTTGCACTGTTTGTAATATTAGTATATTAACTGAGCATGCAAGGGGTTTGTACTGTTTGTAGTATTGGTATATTACCTGAGCATGTACCGAGTTTGTACTGTTTGCACTATTAGTATATGACCTGAGCATGCATGTGGTTTGTACTGTTTGCACTATTAGTATATGACCTGAGCATGCATGTGGTTTGTACTGTTTGCACTATTAGTATATGACCTGAGCAAGCATGTGGTTTGTACTGTTTGCACTATTAGTATATGACCTGAGCATGCATGGGGTTTGTACTGTTTGTAGTATTAGTATATGACCTGAGCATGCATGTGGTTTGTACTGTTTGTACTATTAGTATATGACCTGAGCATGCATGGGGTTTGTACTGTTTGCACTATTAGTATATTACCTGAGCATGCATGTGGTTTGTACTGTTTGCACTATTAGTATATTACATGAGCATGCATGTGGTTTGTACTGTTTGCACTATTAGTATATTACCTGAGCATGCATGTGGTTTAAACTGTTTGCACTATTAGTATAGTACCTGAGCATGCATGGGGTCTATACTGCTTGTAGTATTAGTATAGTACCTGAGCATGCATGTGGTTTGTAATGTTTGCATTTTTAGTATATTACCTGATCATGCATGGGGTTTGTACTGTTTACACTATTAATATATGACCTGAGCATGCATGTGGTTTGTACTGTTTGCTCTATTAGTATATTACCTGAGCATGCATGAAGTTTGTACTGTTTGTAGTATTAGTATATTACCTGAGCATGCATGGGGTTTGTACTGTTTGTAGTATTTGTATATTACCTGAGCATGCATGGGGTTTGTACTGTTTGCTCTGTAAGTATAGTACCTGAATATGCATGGGGTTTGTACTGTTTGTAGTATTAGTATATTACCTGAGCATGCATGGGGTTTGTACTGTTTGTAGTATTAGTATATTACCTGAGCATGCATGGGGTTTGTACTGTTTGCACTATTAGTATATTACCTGAGCATGCATGGGGTTTGTACTGTTTGCTCTATTAGTATATTACCTGAGCATGCAAGGGGTTTGTACTGTTTGTAGTTTTAGTATATTACCTGAGCATGCATGGGGTTTGTACTGTTTACACTATTAGTATATTACCTGAGCATGCATGGGGTTTGTACTGTTTGCTCTATTAGTATATTACCTGAGCATGCAAGGGGTTTGTACTGTTTGTAGTATTAGTATATTACCTGAGCATGCTTGGGGTTTGTACTGTTTGCACTATTAGTATATTAGTATATTACCTGAGCATGCATGGGGTTTGTAGTGTTTGCTCTATTAGTATATTACCTGAGCATGCATGGGGTTTGTACTGTTTGTAGTATTAGTATATTACCTGAGCATGCATGGGGTTTGTACTGTTTGCACTATTAGTATATTACCTGAGCATGCATGGGATTTGTATTGTTTGTAGTATTAGTAGATTACCTGAGCATGCATGGGGTTTGTACTGTTGCACTATTAGTATATTACCTGAGCATGCATGTGGTTTGTACTGTTTGCCCTTTTAATATATTACCTGAGCATGCATGTGGTTTAAACTGTTTGCACTATTAGTATATTACCTGAGCATGCAAGGGGTTTGTACTGTTTGTAGTATTAGTATATTACCTGAGCATGCTTGGGGTTTGTACTGTTTGCACTATTAGTATATTACCTGAGCATGCATGGGGTTTGTACTGTTTGCTCTATTAGTATATTACCTGAGCATGCATGGGGTTTGTACTGTTTGTAGTATTAGTATATTACCTGAGCATGCATGGGGTTTGTACTGTTTGCTCTGTTAGTATAGTACCTGAATATGCATGGGGTTTGTACTGTTTGTAGTATTAGTATATTACCTGAGCATGCATGGGGTTTGTACTGTTTGTAGTATTAGTATATTACCTGAGCATGCATGGGGTTTGTACTGTTTGCACTATTAGTATATTACCTGAGTATGCATGGGGTTTGTACTGTTTGCTCTATTAGTATATTACCTGAGCATGCAAGGGGTTTGTACTGTTTGTAGTATTAGTATATTACCTGAGCATGCTTGGGGTTTGTACTGTTTGCACTATTAGTATATTACCTGAGCATGCATGGGGTTTGTACTGTTTGCTCTATTAGTATATTACCTGAGCATGCATGGGGTTTGTACTGTTTGCACTATTAGTATATTACCTAAGCATGCATGGGATTTGTACTGTTTGTAGTATTAGTATATTACCTGAGCATGCATGGGGTTTGTACTGTTTGCACTATTAGTATATTACCTGAGCATGCATGGGATTTGTATTGTTTGTAGTATTAGTATATTACCTGAGCATGCATGGGGTTTGTACTGTTGCACTATTAGTATATTACCTGAGCATGCATGTGGTTTGTACTGTTTGCCCTTTTAATATATTACCTGAGCATGCATGTGGTTTAAACTGTTTGCACTATTAGTATATTACCTGAGCATGCAAGGGGTTTGTACTGTTTGTAGTATTAGTATATTACCTGAGCATGCTTGGGGTTTGTACTGTTTGCACTATTAGTATATTACCTGAGCATGCATGGGGTTTGTACTGTTTGCTCTATTAGTATATTACCTGAGCATGCATGGGGTTTGTACTGTTTGTAGTATTAGTATATTACCTGAGCATGCATGGGGTTTGTACTGTTTGCTCTGTTAGTATAGTACCTGAATATGCATGGGGTTCGTACTGTTTGTAGTATTAGTATATTACCTGAGCATGCATGGGGTTTGTACTGTTTGTAGTATTAGTATATTACCTGAGCATGCATGGGGTTTGTACTGTTTGCACTATTAGTATATTACCTGAGCATGCATGGGGTTTGTACTGTTTGCTCTATTAGTATATTACCTGAGCATGCAAGGGGTTTGTACTGTTTGTAGTATTAGTATATTACCTGAGCATGCTTGGGGTTTGTACTGTTTGCACTATTAGTATATTACCTGAGCATGCATGGGGTTTGTACTGTTTGCTCTATTAGTATATTACCTGAGAATGCATGGGGTTTGTACTGTTTGCACTATTAGCATATTACCTAAGCATGCATGGGATTTGTACTGTTTGTAGTATTAGTATATTACCTGAGCATGCATGGGGTTTGTACTGTTTGCACTATTAGTATATTACCTGAGCATGCATGGGGTTTGCACAGTTTGTAGTATTAGTATATTACCTGAGCATGCATGTGGTTTGTACTGTTTGCACTATTAGTATATTAATTTATTACCTGAGCATGCATGTGGTTTAAACTGTTTGCACTATTAGTATAGTACCTGAGCATGCATGGGGTCTATACTGCTTGTAGTATTCGTATAGTACCTGAGCATGCATGGGATTTGTACTGTTTGCATTTTTAGTATATTACCTGATCATGCATGGGGTTTGTACTGTTTGCTCTATTAGTATATTACCTGAGCATGCATGGGGTTTGTACTGTTTGCTCTATTAGTATATTACCTGAGCATGCATGGGGTTTGTACTGTTTGTAGTATTAGTATATTACCTGAGCATGCATGGGGTTTGTACTGTGTGTAGTATTTGTATATTACCTGAGCATGCATGGGGTTTGTACTGTTTGCTCTATTAGTATATTACCTGAGCATGCATGGGGTTTGTACTGTTTGCTCTGTTAGTATAGTACCTGAATATGCATGGGGTTTGTACTGTTTGTAGTATTAGTATATTACCTGAGCATGCATGGGGTTTGTACTGTTTGTACTATTAGTATATTACCTGAGCATGCATGGGGTTTGTACTGTTTGTAGTATTAGTATATTACCTGAGCATGCATGGGGTTTGTACTGCTTGCACTATTAGTATATTACCTGAGCATGCATGGGGTTTGTACTGTTTGCTCTATTAGTATATTACCTGAGCATGCAAGGGGTTTGTACTGTTTGTAGTATTAGTATATTACCTGAGCATGCTTGGGGTTTGTACTGTTTGCACTATTAGTATATTACCTGAGCATGCATGGGGTTTGTACTGTTTGCTCTATTAGTATATTACCTGAGCATGCATGGGGTTTGTACTGTTTGTAGTATTAGTATATTACCTGAGCATGCATGGGGTTTGTACTGTTTGCTTTATTAGTATATTACCTGAGCATGCATGGGGTTTGTGCTCTTTGTAGTATTAGTATATTATCTGAAGATGCATGGGGTTTGTACTGTTTGCACTATTAGTATATTACCTGAGCATGCATGGGGTTTGCACTGTTTGTAGTATTAGTATATTACCTGAGCATGCATGTGGTTTGTACTGTTTGTAGTATTAGTACATTACCTGAGCATGCATGGGGTTTGTACTGTTTGTAGTATTAGTATATTACCTGAGCATGCATGGGGTTTGTACTGTTTGCCCTATTAATATATTACCTGAGCATGCATGGGGTTTGTACTGTTTACTCTATTAGTATATTACCTGAGCATGCATGGGGTTTGTACTGTTTGCCCTATTAATATATTACCTGAGCATGCATGGGGTTTGTACTGTTTTCTCTATTAGTATATTACCTGAGCATGCATGTGGTTTGTACTGTTTGCCCTATTAGTATATTACCTGAGCATGCATGGGGTTTGTACTGTTTGTAGTATTAGTATATTACCTGAGCATGCATGTGGTTTGTACTGTTTGCACTATTAGTATATTACCTGAGCATGCATGTGGTTTGTACTGTTTGCACTATTAGTATATGACCTGAGCATGCATGGGGTTTGTACTGTTTGCACTATTAGTATATTACCTGAGCATGCATGGGGTTTGTACTGTTTGTAGTATTAGTATATTACCTGAGCATGCATGTGGTTTGTACTGTTTGCTCTATTAGTATATTACCTGAGCATGCATGTGGTTTGTACTGTTTGCACTATTAGTATATTACCTGAGCATGCATGGGGTTTGCACTGTTTGTAGTATTAGTATATTACCTGAGCATGCATGGGGTTTGTACTGTTTGCACTATAAGTATATTACCTGAGCATGCATGTGGTTTGTACTGTTTGCACTATTAGTATATTACCTGAGCATGCATGGGGTTTGCACTGTTTGTAGTATTAGTATATTACCTGAGCATGCATTGGGTTTGTACTGTTTGCACTATTAGTATATTACCTGAGCATGCATGGGGTTTGTACTGTTTGCAGTATTAGTATATTACCTGAGCATGCATTGGGTTTGTACTGTTTGCTCTATTAGTATATTACCTGAGCATGCATGGGGTTTGTATCAAACATATGGTCAAGGTTGTAGATGAATGGTTCTGAAACGTACTGTTTTTATTTAATATTTGATTTCTGTTACCTCTCTAACCGTAGCAGAACCAATGCTCAAGGTTGTCCACAGTGGGGATTCCTGTCCCTTTTCACTTGTTTTCTCCTCTTTTTGTCATGCTCTCTCTAAGGAAAAAACAAAGAAGTGCCCAGACCCTATTCAGAAATGACCAGATAAGAAAGCAGACTCCACCCTGTAGGACCTTATACTAACTATAGCCTGATATATTTCACTGTTCCATTCTTAGGTTTATGTGTAATTTTTAGTTAGGAGAAAGCAATACCTTTTAACCATTATGCATGATTAGAACTGCTGTGTCTCAGGTAACAAAAATGCTTTGACTACAATCTCAGCCAATAAGAGAATCTCTTGTATGGCAGATGTTCTTTTTTAAAAGTTTAGAAGATAGAGCATTTACCTTTGTGAGCAGAGTAGTATATTCCAATCTTTAATATGTGGTTTTTGCATTAATGAAAGGGACAGTTTACTCAAAACATTTCTACCCTTTATTTTTTACCAATGATCCACAATGATGCAGCATTAAATACATGTATTTACACAATCGTTCATATAACTGAGGCCCCCGATATTCATTATGATCATACTATTCATATTCAATAAAATGGGTAGTGCCTATATGATTGACACATCCCCTAGCCAATCAGGATACATTCTGAAGGCCCAATCAATTTCCTTTTCACCCTATAAATAATCGAGCTTGAGGCAGCGGCTCCGCCTTTGATAAAGCGTTAAATCGCAAAACATGTCAGGGAGCTAGCCAGGGGAGTCATGGGATTCTCGTTTTTAATAATAGTGATACAATATAATAAGCATTAGCACCTTATTTGTTGTGGATAGTTATTTACTCTCTATGGTATTGGGATTTAACGGTCCGCTCCACACTACTGATATATGCTATCTCGGCCATTGTCACTGTGTTTAAAGGGATAGTAAACTCCAAAAATTTTCTTTTATGATTCAGATAGAACATACAATTTTAAAAAACTTTCCAATTTAATTCTATTATCACATTTTCTTCATTCTCTTGTTATCCATTGTTGAAGGGACAGCATTGCACTACTGACAGGAAGCTGAAAATATCTATTTAGCCAATCACAAGAGACAAATGTGTGCAGGCACCAATTAGCAGCAGCTCCCACTAGTGTATGATATGTGCGTATTCATTTTTTAACAAGGGATACTAAGAGAACGAAGAACATTTGAAAATAGAAGTGAATTTAAAAGTGTCTTAAACTGACCTGCTCTATCTGAATCATGCAAGTTTAATTTGACTTTCCTATCCCTTTAAGCAGTCCATTTTTCATTTTGTGTTAATCCTATCACATAGTGACAGACTGTGAGGTCATAATACCAATATCCTTTCTCAGACCATATATACATTTACGCTAAGGATTCCTCAGTGCGATGCAATAGTCAGATATATTTAGGAAATTACCACTTATATTATATATATCGAATGTAACATTCTTTTCAATCTTGCTTAAATTGAGATTACCTGCATATAACTTGACACAATTGCAAGCTAGAACTCCTAAATGTTCTTACTGATAACTATAAATGCAGCAGCCAATATTTATTCACAATATATCCTATAATATAAAAGGCCAAGTGTGTTTGTCCGAAGCTGTCATGCGCAGTAGAGACAGCACGAGGATAAACACACCTGGCCTTAGAGTCTACCTGATCTGCTGCGGCGGACGATGGGCGGAAGGGGACGTGGCCGGGCATGAGCGGGGGCGTAGCCAGTCATGGTGGGGGTGGGGGCCAGGCGCGGTCACGCGCGCAAAAGAGAGAGAGAGAGGGGGGAAGGAGATAGAAAGAGAGGGGAAGAGAGCAAAAGAGATGGGAAAGAGCAAAAGAAAGGGGAAAGAGCAAAATAGAGGGAAGAGAGAGGGGGAGAGAGCAAAAGAGATGGGGAGAGAGAAAATAAGAGGGGGAAAGAGAGAGAGCAAAAGAAAGGGGAAGAGAGAGAGCAAAAGAGATGGGGAGAGAGAAAATAAGAGGGGGAAAGAGAGAGAGCAAAAGAAAGGGGAAGAGAGAGAGCAAAAGAAGAGAGGGGGGAGAGAGAGCAAAAGAGGGGGGGGGGGAGGGGAGAGAGAGGGGGGAGAGAGACCAAAAGAGAGGGATGGAGAGAGAGAGCAAAAGAGAGGGGAGAGAGACAGAGCAAAAGAGAGGGGGGAGAGAGAGCGCAAAAGAGAGGGGGAGAGAGCGCAAAAGAGAGGGGGAGAGAGCGCAAAAGAGAGGGGGAGAGAGCGCAAAAGAGAGAGGGAGAGAGACAGAGCAAAAGAGAGGGGGGAGAGAGAGCGCAAAAGAGAGGGGGAGAGAGAGAGCGCAAAAGAGAGGGGGGAGAGAGAGAGCGCAAAAGAGAAGGAGAGAGAGCACAAAAGAGAGGGGGAGAGAGAGCGCAAAAGAGGGGGGGGAGCGCAAAAGAGAGAGGGGAGAGAGAGAGTGCAAAAGAGAGAGGGGGAGAGAGCAAAACAGAGAGGGGGGGAGAGCAAAAGAGAGAGGGGGAGAGAGCAAAAGAGAGGGGGTAGAGAGAGCAAAAGAGAGGGGGAGAGAGAGCGCAAAAGAGAGGGGGGAGAGAGAGAGCAAAAGAGAGGGGAAGAGAGCGCAAAAGAGAGGGGGAGCGAGAGAGCACAAAAGAGAGGGGGAGAGAGAGCAAAAGAGAGGGGGAGAGAGAGAGCAAAAGAGAGGGGGAGGGAGAAAGAGCAAGGGGTGGGACCGATGTACTGCAAAAAATGGCCTGTGTGAACGGGCTTTAGAACTAGTATTATATATTTTGACTGACTGCAATAATACTTTCACGGCTGAATATTCAGATACTAAGCAGGATTATAGCTTAAGGCACATTCTTAAAATACGCATCTCAATCTATTATAGTCACGGCCATCTAATTTCATATCCGTCCTGATATACTTATTTTTGAGGTAATACCTGGAATTTTCCCGCTACCTTGCAAGGTGAAGAGCTTTTCTCCATTCATACTTAGTATACCTAGCTTTGTGACAACAGTGATACCTGCTTTACTATCTACACCCCTACTTACTGCCAGCATAGTCAATTAATTGTACTTTACTTATAAAAATCATAATAACTTGTGCAAAATATTCATGTGGGAATGTACTGTTTGATATAAACTACCCACTTATTACATGACAAGTACAACCTTATAGTACTTGATTATTTTGGTGCAATTTACCTTGTTCTCACTATTTTCTTTTAATTTGTTTCTTACCCATTTTTTTTTAATAAGAACTAATAAAGTTTGTTTTAACTAGAGAGTGTTCCCATCTATAAGGGACTTAAAGGGACATTATACACTCATTTTTTCTTTGCATAAATGTTTTGTAGATGATCTATTTATATAGCCCATAAAGTTTTTTCTTTTAAAAAATGTATAGTTTTGCTTATTTTTAAATAACATTGCTCTGATTTTCAGACTCCTAACCAAGCCCCAAAGTTTTATGTGAATACCGTCAGCTACCTTCTCCAGCTTGCTCCTGTTTGTGTAAAGGGTCTTTTCATATGCAAAAGAAGGGGGAGGGGGGGAAGTGTCTTATTTCCCACTTTCAGTGGGCTTTCCAGCTACCTTTTCAACAGGTCAAAACTGAGAGCTTTTAAGTAAGTTTCTAAACAGTTTTATACTGGATTTTTATATCAGTATATGTGCATCTTATTCTTTAGTAGTGTCTATTACATGCAGTTATATGAAAATGAGTGTATACTGTCCCTTTAACATGTTATAATACAAGTGTGTGTATATCATTGCACAGGATTTCATATTTACTGTCACCTAGATTACGAGTTTTGCGTTAGGAGAGGTGCGGTGCTAACGAGCAGTTTAAGCTCACCGCTGACTTACAGACAGCGCTGGTATTACGGGTTTTTAGAAACCCGGCGTTAACCTCAAAAAAGTGAGCGAAGAGCAAAATTTTGCTCCACATCGCACCTCAATACCAGCGCTGCTTACGTTAGCGGTGAGCTGGCTAAATGTTCTCGTGCACAATTTCCCCATAGGAATCAATGGGGAGAGCCGGCTGAAAAAAAACCTAACACCTGCAAAGAAGCAGCGTAAAGCTCCTAACGCAGCTCCATTGATTCCTATGGCGTAATACTTTTAATGTCTACACCTAACACCTTAACATGAACCCCGAGTCTAAACACCCCTAATCTTACACTTATTAACCCCTAATCTGCCGCCCCCGACATCGCCGACATCTGCATTATATTATTAACCCCTAATCTGCCGCTCCGGACACCGCCGCCACCTACATTATACTTATGAACCCCTAATCTGCCGCCCCCAACATCGCCGACACCTACATTTTATTTATTATCCCCTAATCTGCCGCCCCCAATGTCGCCGCAACCTAACTACATTTATTAACCCCTAATCTGCTGCCCCCAACGTCGCCACCACTATAATAAAGTTATTAACCCCTAAACCTAAGTCTAACCCTAACCCCCACTAACTTAAATATAATTACAATAAATCTAAATAAAATTACTACAATTACCTAAATAATTTCTATTTAAAACTAAATACTTACATATAAAATAAACCCTAAGCTAGCTGCAATATAACTAATAGTTACATTGTAGCTATCTTAGGTTTTTTTTTAATTTTACAGGCAACTTTGTATTTATTTTAACTAGGTAGAATAGTTATTAAATATTTATTAAAGGGACAGTCAACACCAGAATTTTTGTTGTTTAAAAAGATAGATAATCCCTTTATTACCCATTCCCCAGTTTTTTACAAAACCAACACTGTTATATTAATACACTTTTTACTTCTGTGACTAACTTGTATCTATGCATCTTCTGACCGCCCCTAATCACATGACTTTTAGTTATTTTGCATATAGTTGCATTTTAGCCAATTAGTGCAGTGTCTGCCACTAGCCACGGGCGTGATCACAATGCTATCTATATGGCCTACATGAGCTTGCTCTCCCCTTCTGTGAAAAGTAAATAAAATAGAGGCGGCCTTCAAGGGCTTAGAAATTATCATATGTGCCTCCCTAGGTTTGCTTTCAACTTGAATACCAAGAGAACAAAGCAAAATTGTTGATAAAAGTAAATTGGAAAGTTTTTTAAAATGACATGCCCTATTTGAAAAATGAAAGTTTTTTTTGGACTTGACTGTCCCTTTAACTATGTAATAACTACCTAGCTAAAATAAAGACAAATTTACCTGTAAAATAAAACCTAACCTAAGTTACAGTAACACCTAACACTACACTATAATTAAATAAATTAACTAAAATAAATACAATTAATTACAATTAAATAACATTATCTAAAGTACGGAAAAAAAAACACTTAATTACAGAAAACAATAAAATAATTACAAGATTTTTAAACTAATCACACCTTCTCTAATCCCCCTAACAAAATAAAAAAGCCCCCCAAAATAAAAAAGCCCTACGCTACACTAAATTACAAATAGCCCTTAAAAGGGGCTTTTGCGGGGCATTGCCCCAAAGTAATCAGCTCTTTTACCTGTAAAAAAAAAGTACAAATACCCCCCCAACATTAAAACCCACCACCCACACAACCAACCCTACTCTAAAACCCACCCAATCCCCCCTTAAAAAAACCTAACACTAACCCCTTGAAGATCACCCTACCGTGAGACGTCTTCATCCAACCGGGCAGAAGTGGTCCTCCAGACGGGCAGAAGTCTTCATCCAAGCCGGGCAGAAGAGGTCCTCCAGACGGGCAGAAGTCTTCATCCAGACGGCATCTTCTATCTTCATCCATCCGGCACGGAGCGGGACCATCTTCAAGACCTCGATGCGGAGCATCCTTTTCATCCGGAGTCTTCTTACTAAATGACGGTACCTTTAAGTAACATCATCCAAGATGGCGTTTCTTTCAATTCCGATTGGCTGATAGAATTCTATCAGCCAATCGGAATTAAGGTAGAAAAAAATCCTATTGGCTGATGCAATCAGCCAATAGGATTGAGCTTGCATTCTATTGGCTGATTGGAACAGCCAATAGAATGCCAGCTCAATCCTATTGGCTGATTGGATCAGCCAATAGGATTGAACTTCAATCATATTGGCTGATTGCATCAGCCAATAGGATTTTTTCTACCTTAATTCCGATTGGCTGATAGAATTCTATCAGCCAATCGAAATTGAAGGGACGCCATCTTGGATGACGTCACTTAAAGGTACCATCATTTAGTAAGAAGACTCCGGATGAAGAGGATGCTCCGCGTCGGATGTCTTGAAGATGCACCCACTCTGTGCCGGATGGATGAAGATAGAGGATGCCGTCTGGATGAAGACTTCTGCCCGTCTGGAGGACCTCTTCTGCCTGGCTTAGATGAAGACTTTTGCCCATCTGGAGAACCACTTCTGCCCGGTTGGGTGAAGACGTCTCACGGTAGGGTGATCTTGAAGGGGTTAGTGTTAGGTTTTTTAAGGGGAGATTGGGTGGGTTTTAGAGTAGGGTTGGTTGTGTGGGCGGTGGGTTTTAATGTTGGGGGGGTATTTGTACTTTTTTTTTACAGGTAAAAGAGCTGATTCCTTTGGGGCAATGCACCGCAAAAGGCCCTTTTAAGGACTATTTGTAATTTAGTGTAGGGTAGGGCTTTTTTTATTTTGTTAGGGGGATTAGAGTAGGTGTAATTAGTTTATAAATCTTGTAATTATTTTATTATTTTCTGTAATTTAGTGGGGTTTTTTTTCGTACTTTAGATAATTGTATTTAATTGTAATTAATTGTATTTATTTTAGTTAATTTATTTAATTATAGTGTAGTGTTAGGTGTTAGTGTAACTTAGGTTAGGTTTTATTTTACAGGTAAATTTGTCTTTATTTTAACTAGGTAGTTATTAAATAGTTAATAACTATTTAATTACTATTGTACCTAGTTAAAATAAATACAAAGTTGCCTGTAAAATAAAAATAAACCCTAAGATAGCTACAATTAACTATTAGTTATATTGTAGCTAGCTTAGGGTTTATTTTACAGGTAAGTATTTAGTTTTAAATAGGAATTATTTAGGTAATTGTAGTAATTTTATTTAGATTTATTGTAATTATATTTAAGTTAGTGGGGGTTAGGGTTAGACTTAGGTTTAGGGGTTAATAACTTTATTATAGTGGTGGCGATGTTGGGGGCGGCAAATTAGGGGTTAATAAATGTAGTTAGGTTGCGGCGACATTGGGGGCGGCAGATTAGGGATTAATAAATAAAATGTAGGTGTCGGCGATGTTGGGGGCGGCAGATTAGGGGTTCATAAGTATAATGTAGGTGGCGGTGGGTTTAAGTTGGGGGGGTTAGGGTTAGACTTAGGTTTAGGGGTTAATACATTTAATATAGTGGCGGCGACGTTGTGGGCGGCAGATTAGGGGATAATAAATGTAGGTAGGTGTCGGCAATGTTAGGGATGGCAGATTAGGGGTTAATAATATTTAACTAGTGTTTGCGATGCGGGAGTGTGGCAGTTTAGGGGTTAATATATTTATTATAGTGGCGGCGATGTCCGGTTCGGCAGATTAGGAGTTAAAATATTTATTTTAGTGTTTGGGATGTGAGGGGGCCTCGGTTTAGGGGTTAATAGGTAGTTTATGGGTGTTAGTGTACTTTTTAGCACTTTAGTTAAGAGTTTTATGCTACGGCGTTGTAGTGTAAAACACTTAACTACTGACTTTAAAATGCGGTACCAGGCTTGACAGGAGAGGGTCTACCGCTCACTTTTGGTCAGACTCGTAATACCGGCGTTATGCAAGTCCCATTGAAAATATAGGATACGCAATTGACGTAAGTGGATTTGCGGTATTTCCGAGTCTGACCAAAAAAGTGAGCGGTGAGCCTGTCATTTCAAAACTCGTAATACCAGCGGGCGTTAAAAAGCAGCGTTGGGACCGGCCAACGCTGCTTTTTAACCCTAACGCACAACTCGTAATCTAGCCGTGTGTTTCTTATTCAGAAATATAATTATTATAATTACGAGTGGTATCTATGGTGAAAAGTGTTATTTTGTATACACTTTTATAGTTGTTTTAACCACTACTCTCTTGCATAATATATAATTATACCTGTGGCTTTAAAACACAAAATCAGCTTTTTCATATACACAAATAAACCTTAAAAAGCAAAATTCCCATACATTTTAAACTCTGCAATTGGTAAAAATAGGAATTGTAAACACATTAAGGGAAAAACAATTTTACAGTATATTGTCCCTTTAATGCATACTAGCAGGCAGTTGTTTTCTAATTCTGAGCCATCTCAGTCCATAAGAAAAACAAATTTACTAAAGGTATTGAAATTACTTTGCACTGATTTAAAGGGACAGTCAAGTCTAAAATAAACTTTCATGATTCAGGTAGGGCATATAATTTGAAAGAACTTTCCAAATTACTTTTATCACCAATTTTGCCTTTTTCTCTTGGTATTCTTAGTTAAAAGCTAAACCTAGGTAGGCTCATATGCTAATTTCTTAGACCTTGAAGACCGCCTCTTATCTAAATGCATTTGTACAGTTTTTCACCACTATAGGGCGTTAGTTCATGTATGTCATAAAGATAACATTGAGCTGCACGTATTGGCTTAAATACAAGTCTGTCAAAAGAACTGAAATAAGGGGGCAGTCTACAAAGGCTTAGATACAAGGTATGCACAGAGGTAAAAAGTGTATTATTATAACTGTGTTGGTTATGCAAAACTTGGGAATGGGTAATAAAGGGATTATCTATTTTTTTAAACAACAACAAATCTGGTGTCGACTGTCCCTTTAACTCTATCAGATACTTATCAGACTATCCACAAACCCTATTTTAATCCTTTAGAAAGCAATTAAATAATTATGACTGTATGTGTGTGCTTAGAGGCATGATACAATAGGCCCCAGAGCTAGTACCATAGAATTACCTGCATTTCAGTGAAAAGTACACATTGCATTTCTTATTGGTTTAGGAAATGCTGGTCAATCAAGTGCTTGTTTTTTCTCCTATCCTATCTCATTCTTATCTGGACACCAATAGAGATAGGGAGAATAAGGTGTGGCGCGAGGAAGACTTATTTGTTAGAATTTGCTCATTCACAGAGAGAATGCGCTAAGGCAAACTCATATCTGTATCAGGTGAACACTTTAAAATATTATGCACTTATAAGTGTCATAAACACGTAAAAAGACATCAGTCATTTGTCTGAGATCTTTTTTATATGTCACTGCTTAAGATCACTGTGATGTTGGGAAGAGTTGTGCAATGAGATAAATTGTTATGCGTTGCAACGCTAAAATAAATGTTTTACACTAGGTGTTTTAAACAGTTAATTAAAGGGACATGAAACCCAAATGTTTTCTTTCATTATTTAGAAAGAGCATGCAATGTTAAACAACTTTTCAATTTACTTCTATGATCTAATTTGCTTTATTCTCTTGATATCATTTGTTGAAAAGCATATTTAAATAGCCTCAGTAGCTACTGATTGGTGGCTGCACATAGATGCCTTAGGTGATTGGCTCTGCCATGTACATTGCTATTTCTTCAACAAAATATATCTGAAGAATGAAGCAAATTAAATTATAAAAGTAAATTGAAACGTTGTTTAAAATTGTATTCTCTATCTGAATCATCAAAGAAAAATGTTGTGTTTCATGTCCCTTTAAAACATTTTTTTTTTTTAACTTAGCAGGCTGGAGAGCATGTTTTTGAAATGCTGCTATTTAAAATATAAATATGAGTTGTTTGTATTTAACATTCCTCAAATGGAGTTACTGTATTTATTACTAAGGACGCGATTATCTAAAGGTCTCTCGGCTGGTAAAATTATTTAAGAATGCTCGCACGTACAGACATACCTCGTTTTAATTAGCTTGGCTTTATTGCCCTTGGCAAATATTGCTCTTTTTATAAATTGAAGGTTTGTGGCAACCCTGTGTCACTAACAATTTCCTTGGAATAAACAGAGCTTCTGCCAACTCTGTATATGGTCCTTAAAGGGCCATGATACCCACATTTTGAAACACTTGAAAGTGATGCAGCATAGCTGTTAAAAGCTGACTAGAAAATATCACCTGAACATCTCTATGTAAAAAAGAGAGATATTTTACCTAAAAAATTCCTCAGTAGCCACATCCCATTGCAAAGGACTTCTAAGCAGCAAATCAGTATGTCTGTCCCGGCACAGCTAAGGGAGTGAGCTTACATGCACACTCATCTTATTTCCCTATTCAGTTTAAGGAAGTTTGCTATGAAATCTCATGAGAGTTAAGTCAAATCTCATGAGATCACAGTAAAAGTGTTCATGACCTCAGCACTGCTGATGCTGATTGGCTGCTGTTCATTTCTTCATTTTTTTTTACCTGCAGCTGAGCAACAGCTGAAGTATAACTTTTTACACAGAACTTACTCTGCTGAGCTGAGGAAATTGTGAGGTAAAATCTCTTCTTTGTTTACATAGAGATGCTCAGGTGATATTTTCCTGTCAGGTTTTTACAGTTATACTGCATCAGTTTTAAGTGATTTAGCATATGAGTATTATGTCCCTTTAAATATTTATTTATATAACGTAATCATATCCCCTCTCAAATTCCTTTTTTTCTAGAGAAAACAGTTTGGCTAACATCACCTTAGTTTAAATTCCACATTCCCCTTATAAGTTTTGTGGACTTATTCTGAACTTTTTCTAATTCTACAATGTCTTTTTTTTAGATTGGTCCCCAAAACAGCACTCCATACTCAAGGTGAGGTCTTACCAGGGTTTTTTATTGTGACAGAATTATGCTTTCCTCCCTTGCATCAATGCCTCTTTCATACATGCTAGTACCTTGTTAGTTACTTGTTAGCTTGTTATCTATAAGTACTTTGAAGTTTCTTCCCTCCTCTGTTTTGCTAAGTCTAGCAAAAACAAAGCGTAATTGTTGTTTTGTTGTAAAATGGGCTGAACATAGGCGTTCCATTATCATCTATGAAATCTAAACATTTCCACCCTACAGATCTCACTGTTTTTTCTTGCAAATTAAAAGGGAGCAAGGAAGTAACAAAATACGCAAAAGGCTTTTATACCCTAATAGAAAACACATGCATATACAAATACAGGTGATGGTAAGATGCTATACGCAGAAAGCAGCACAATGTGATTTGTTTTTTTATAGTGCACTCATTGCTCCATTAATTTCTGTAGGAGACTTATTGCCACTCGCACTGATTCCCTGATAGCAGTTCCTGTGAGTGTTGGTATGAAAAAAAAACATCTAAAAGGGGCCCTATTTGTGTAAGCATACACAAATATGCCTTAATCCTCAATTCTGGTTCATAGCTGTCTCTAGGCCCCACCCCCAGCATGACTGTGCCCTTCCAACCATGATCAGTTATTATACTGTAATTACTTTTTCCTATCATCTCTTAGCGGCTTGGAAGGAGCTTTAAATCTGTAGTGGATATTAAACCTCTCCCACATGTGTTGCCTTTGACAAATAGGATTCCACACCCTATTCAAGTGATTTAAAGATATCTCACACATGCTATGTAAGTAGAACAAAAATGTGAATAGAGTGATTATATATATATATATATATATATATATATATATATATATATATATATATATATATATATATATATATATATAGGATACAAAGAAAAGTCCGGATCCTCAAATGCAGATAAAACATAAATCCTTTATTTGATAATGCAGGTAAAAGCATAGAGTATCGGCAGATACAGTTATTTAAACCAAGACTGACATTTTAACATAGACAGCTGGGCAATCTGCAGCAGACATGTTTCGTGCCTTCAGGCACTTGTTCACTGCTCACAGGTGTCCCAGCTCATTATCCTTAAATAGGTATTTCTTAAAGGTATAGAGACTCAAATGAGTAAATGGTAATCTAATTATTGTCTATGTTAATAACTATTATAATATATACAAATCACAGATACATATATACATATGAAAGTCACTAAGCTCAGATAAACACTTCAGTTCATACACTTAAAAATACTAATATGAACTATTGAAGATTAAATATGAATAAATACACATAAACTCTGTTCATAATCTTATAACCTAATGCATATATGTATATATTATAATAGTTATTAACATAGACAATAATTAGATTACCATTGTCTATGTTAAAATGTCAGTCTTGGTTTAAATAACTGTATCTGCCGATACTCTATGCTTTTACCTGCATTATCAAATAAAGGATTTATGTTTTATCTGCATTTGAGGATCCGGACTTTTCTTTGTATCCTATACACTTTTTCAGCGCTCTTTGGATGAAGTGAGCGCTGTAGCTTGGATCCCCTGCGCAGTACGTCTATGAGTGACGTCTCCCACGCTCCAGTGTGCCGTAGCCAGGAAGGAGGAAGCATTAGACGGGTAGTGTGAGCGCAAGGCGAGTGTTTGTTACATATATATATATATATATATATAATTGAATTTTTTAAAGATTTTGTACATACATGTAATATAATGTACAATGTAATATTTTTTTTTTCTCCCTCTATCTAAGTCATCTCTGTAGCTCTTTCTTTTCCTCTCTCTCATACGCACACACACAGACACTCTCACACACACACAAATGCAAAAAAACATGAACACATGGACACACACATATATACACTTACATAAATGCACATACATATTGACACACACACATACAAACATGCACATATACACACACACAAACAAGAAATTCATACATACACACACAGACACTCTCACACACACACAAATGCAAAAAACATGAACGCATGGACACACATATATACACTTACATAAATGCACATACATTCAAACAAACATGTAGACATACACACACACACACACACACACACACACACATACAAAAATAACATACACTTTAATTTCTGTGAGTCTGCATAGTGTTTATATTGCTTCCTGGTTGTGAAGTTCAATTCCCTCTGTCTTTGTTTAGTCTTCTAAGAGACTCTCAGAGGCTGGCTCTGGCTATCTTCCCTGAGCCTAGATATCTGAGGCTGGCTCCATTCTGTCACCTCCTATCAACAAACACCAAACTCACCAGTACAAGAGAGAATTTTAATGGAAATAGAAATGGAGAGAGAGGAAGAGCTCATCCAGATAAGGGGTTTGATACCAGATTTCCTGATGGGAAATAATCAGGCATTTTAGTTGGCAATCCTTATTCATGTCCACAGTTATTTTAATCCTGTATTAGAGCTGACTGGTTTCAGATATTGGTGTGAATTTATGCAATGCTAAATATAAAAAATGTTGCATTAAAAGTAATGCATTTTAGGGGCTGATTCGCAAAGCAGCAAGATGGTCTTCTCTGCATACCTTTTCAAAATGTCACTGCTTTGATGTTTTTGCTTCAAACTAACAAATTTCTGAAAATATTTTTCTGATCATCCATTGATATTAGTTTTTTGGGAGAGTAATCCATTATCTTTATTTGTAATAAAATACTCCTTAAGAATACCCCTGATCATTGGCATCTACAGGAGACTGTAAACTTGATGTCTAGAGGATTAAATATTGTCCTTTTTATCAATCATTTAATATTTGGAGGGTCAACCAGGGTCCCTGTGCAAAAATTAGGGAAGGGCACCTGATCGCTTGCACCACCCCCTATGACCTTCTCTCACCCTGCTGCGTTCCTACCCAACCCTCACCAGGGCCCCAAACCTCCAGGGCAGGACCCCACAGAGACAGACCCCCACCCAGGGCCAGACCCCACACTCCAGAACAACATACTTCCCATCAAGGCACAGAGTTCACACTCCAGGGTCAGGGCCCCCACTTGACCCATCTTTAACTGCTAACTTACTACTAGTACCACTCTCAGAGCTGCAGAAGTTTTGGCATTGCATTGTTTTGCGCTCGCAAGAGCACGCTTCGATAGGCTCCAATGGGAGCCTCGTTCTGATGCTGTCATACATGGCAGAGAACAATGCTGCCATTCAATCCAAACGGCAAAATGAACATAAGGTTTACATAAAACACAACAGAGGTGCATCATAGTGATTCAATTGCCACCTGAATTGCAGCCTCAATATATGTTTTTGATAGTTTAACACGTAATAAACTTTGCAAAAATAGTTTAACTATTGAAATAATATTGACAAATTTCAACATATATTTTTCAAAAAAAACTATTAATACTCAGCACAAATTATAACAAGTGTCCCAGTATTACAAAATACATGAGTTACATTACAATGTATTAACTGCAGCTTTAATGGCAATCTTAGTATATGCCTTCAATATTTAATACTAATATAGTGTGGAATAATTGTGGCATGGCTGAAATACTGTTGTTATCATTTATTTAATAATAACAATTCAATAGTATAAACTATAAAATCAACCTATGCGTCACATATATTTCAGTATGTTCCTTATCAAGCACTACTAAAAGGGAAACATATATATTTTTTGAAGACTATATATACTTTGTGAAATTCAGATATAATATATATTCATATGTATACACTCTGAAATCTGGATTCAATACATATGGCACAATTTTAGTGTTATAACCCAGTGGATAGAACTCAGAAACATTGTAAAAATAGCGGGGACATCACTGAACACCTATTAGAATAACATAAACTTATGGTGCTATTCTGGAGACAACAATATACTTATATGTGTGCTCCAATATTGATGGCAACACAAATTGTAATTATTATTAAACAACAAAGTTATTACTTGGAATCTCTGTGTAGAATCCCATTGTGATTAGAATTTGACCCATAACATATAAAATAAACCGGATTACCCACATAGCTACAGATGTTTGTATCTTCATTACATTAGTCAACATATATATTGTGTGTGTTTTTAATGTGTTGGTTTCCCATTCTTTGAGTATTAATTTTCACAATAAAAGTTATACTGACATAGTTACAGAGCCCTCCTATATTTATTGCTGTAATCTGTTTGTCTTGTGAATTAAAGAGACATCAAACCCAATTTTTTTCTTTCATGATTTAGCATGCAATTTTAAACAAATTTCCAATTTACTTTTATTATCAAATGTTCTTTCTTCTCTTTGTATATTTTGCCAAAGGAGCAGCACTGCACTACTGGGACCTAGCTGTACACATTAAGGTAAGTCTAACACAAAAGGCATATATGTGCAACCACCAATCAGCATTCAGCTTCCAGTAGTGCAGTGCTACTCCTGAGCCTATCTAGGTATTCTTTTCAATAAAGGATACAAATTGAACAAAGCAAATTCGACTTTCGAAATAAATTGGAAAGTTGTTAAAAATTGTATGCCCTCTCTGAATCATAAAAGAAAAATTATGTGTTTTAAGTCCCTTTAAGTTATTTGTTAAAGTGACATAATAGTTGGTACAGCCCAAGCATACTTTAATTAGTTGCTTGCAAGCAGTGTTTAAAAAAGAAAAGAAAAAAGAAAACACACTTTGCAAGTACTAAGGGTAATAATAAATATCGGCTAGATTACGAATTTTGCGTTATAAGCTGTGCGGTGCTAACGAGCAGTTTTCTCTCACCTTTCACTTACATGCAGCGCTGGTATTACAGGTTTTTACAAACCCGGCGTTAAAAGACAAAAAGTGTGCGTAAAGCAAAATTTTGCTCCAAATCTCACTTCAATACCAGCGCTGCTTAAGTCAGCGGTGAGCTGGTCACACGTGCTCGTGCACGATTTCCCCATAGGCATCAACGGGGAGAGCTGGCTGAAAAAAAGTCTAACACCTGCAATAAAGCAGCGTAAAACTCAGTAACGCAGCCCCATTGATTCCTATGGGGAAATAAAATGTATGTTTACACCTAACACCCTAACATGAACCCTGAGTCTAAACACCCCTAATCTTACACTTATTAACCCCTAATCTGCCACCCCTGACATCGCCGACACCTACATTATACTCATGAACCCCTAATCTGCTGCCCCCAACATCGCCGACACCTACATTATATTTATTAACCCCTAATCTGCCGCCCCCAATGTTGCCGCCACCTACCTACACTTATTAACCCCTAATCTGCCGCCTCAACGTCGCCACCACTATAATAAATATATTAACCCCTAAACCGCCGCACTCCCACCTCACAAACATTAGTTAAATATTATTAACCCCTAACCTGCCATTCCTAACATCACCTCCACCTACCTACATTTATTAACCCCTAATCTGCCGCCCCCAACGTCGCCGCCACTATATTAAATGTATTAACCCCTAAACCTAAGTCTAACCCTAACCCTAACACCCCCTAACTTAAATATAATTTGAATAAATAAAAAGAAAATTCCTATCATTAAATAAATTATTCCTATTTAAAACTAAATACTTACCTGTAAAATAAACCCTAAAATAGATACAATATAACTAATAGTTACATTGTATCTAGCTTAGGGTTTATTTTTATTTTACAGGCAAGTTTGTATTTATTTTAACTAAGTAGTATAGTTATTAAATAGTTATTAACTATTTAATAACTTCCTAGCTAAAATAAATACAAAAATACCTGTAAAATAAAACCTAACCTAAGTTACAATAACACCTAACACTACATCAAAATAATAATAAAAAAAAATAGCCTAAACTACCAATAGCCCTTAAAAGGGCCTTTTGCGGGGCATTGCCCCAAAGTAATCAGCTCTTTTACCTGTAAAAAAATATATATATAAACAACCCCCTAAACAGTAAAACCCACCACCCACACAACTGATTGGAACAGCCAATAGAATGCAAGCTCAAACCTATTGGCTGATTGGATCAGCCAATAGGATTGAACTTCAATCTTATTGGCTAATTGCATCAGCCAATAGGATTTTTTCTACCTTAATTCTGATTGGCTGATAGAATTCTATCAGCCAATTGGAATCTAAGGGATGCCATCTTGGATGACGTCACTTAAAGGTACCTTCATTCGTTGTTAGTCCGTCGGATGAAGAGGATGCTCTGCGTCGGATGTCTTGAAGACGGACCCGCTCCGCGTAGGATGGATGAAGATAGAAGATGCCGTCTGGATAAAAACTTCTGCCCCTCTGGAGCAGTGGTTGCCAACCGCGGTCCTCAAGGACCCCCAACAGTCCTGGTTTTCATTATAGCTAAATCAGTGCACAGGTGAAGTAATCAGCTGATCTGTAACCAACCTGCTCTCATCCATCAGCTGATTATTTCACCTGTGCACTGGTTCAGCTATAATGAAAACCAGGATTGTTGGGGGTCCTTGAGGACCGCGGTTGGCAACCACTGCTCTGGAGGACCACTTCGCCCAGCTTGGATGAAGACTTCTCCCGGCTTCGTTGAGGACTTCAGCCCGGTTGGATGAAGACTTCTGCCACTTCCTTGAGGATGGATGTCGGATCTTCAGGGGGTTAGTGTTAGGTTTTTTTAAGGGTGTATTGGGTGGGTTTTATTTTTTAGCTTAGGGTTTGGGCCGCAAAAGAGCTAACTGCCCTTTTAAGGGTAATGCCCATTCAAATGCTCTTTTAAGGGCAATGGGGAGATTAGTTTTTTTTAGATAGTATTTTATTTGGGGGGTTGGTTGTGTGGGTGGTGGGTTTTACTGTTTGGGGGTTTGTTTGTATTTTTTTTTACATGCAAAAGAGCTTATTACTTTGGGGCAATGCCCTGTAAAAGGCCCTTTTAAGGGCTATTGGTAGTTTAGTTTAGGCTAGGGTTTTGTTTTATTTTGGGGGGGCTTTTTATTTTGATAGGGCTATTAGATTAGGTGTAATTAGTTTAAATATCTTGTAATTTGTTTATTATTTTCTGTAATTTAGTGGGTTTTTTTGTACTTTAGCTAATTTATTTAATTTATTTAATTGTATTTAATTTAGTTAATTTATTTAATTATAGTGTAGTGTTAGGTGTTATTGTAACTTAGGTTAGGTTTTATTTTAAAGGTACTTTTGTATTTATTTTTGTTAGGTAGTTATTAAATAGTTAATAACTATTTAGTAACTATTCTACCTAGTTAAAATAAATACAAACTTGCCTGTAAAATAAAAATAAACCCTAAGCTAGCTACAATGTAACTATTAGTTATATTGTAACTAGCTTAGGGTTTATTTTATAGGTAAGTATTTAGTTTTAAATAGGAATAATGTAGTTAATTATAGTAATTTGCATTTAGATTTATTTAAATTATATTTAAGTTAGGGGGTGTTAGGGTTAGACTTAGGTTTAGTGGTTAATACATTTAGTATAGTGGTGGCAATGTTGGGGCGGCAGATTATGGGTTAATAAATGTAGGTAGGTGGCAGCGATGTTAGGGACGGCAGATTAGGGGTTAAGAATATTTAACTAGTGTTTGTGAGGCGGGAGTGTGGCGGTTTAGGGGTTAATATGTTTATTATAGTGGCGGCGACGTTGGGGCGGCAGATTATGGGTTAATAAATGTAGGTAGGTGGCAGCGATGTTAGGGACGGCAGATTAGGGGTTAAGAATATTTAACTAGTGTTTGTGAGGCGGGAGTGTGGCGGTTTAGGGGTTAATATGTTTATTATAGTGGCGGCGACGTTGGGGCGGCAGATTAGGGGTTAATAAGTGTAGGTAGTTGGCTGCGACATTGGGGGTGTCAGATTATGGGTTAATAAAAATAATGTAGGTGTCGGCGATGTTGGGGGCAGCAGATTAGGGATTCATAAGTATAATGTAGGTATATCTGTAATCCAATTGATTGTAAACCAATTGATTGGTCTCTTTATATGCCTGACAGGGTAACAGAATCAGAGTTATCTTTTCAGATTTGCTCTAATGGTACTATAGTGATGTAACTGGAATATTCATGCTATGCCTGGATTAAGTGGCCTACATAGAAATATACAGAGCAAAATACAAAGAAGAATAGATCATAAGGGACTTTTACAACTACCTGAAATAAGCAATGTTAATGGACATCTACTATTGTATATATTATTCGGAGTGGACATTACCTCAAGAAATTTGGGACATTTGGTCACTATGCTATGCCTAGATATTATTTATTTGATAAAGAATATCACTGATATATAGATATGTAGTGAAGAATAAGTAAATTATATATTACCACATTATTATAGGAAAAGAAGATTCGGTGAAGATATTTCAAGTTTATAACGTACTCCTTGCGGTGGACGATATATATGTTTGGTGAATGAATATTCTGTTACACTGGACACATTATAAATGTTTAAGTATTATGTTTAGTACTGGAATATCATAGAAGTCTTAAGTGATGTTACAGATCTAGGCCTATAGTGGTTGATACTCTTGGGCTATAGCAATATTTGAATCTATGGTGTAAGAAGAAGGAAGGGAGACAGTAGTAGCAAATTGTTAAGGACAAAACTCTAGATTTGCAATATAAAAAACTTGAATAAGTGGACAAATTTTTGTAAGACTGCAAGGTATCCCGCTTGGAGAATAGGCTGACACAATTTGTAAAGAAGTTGATGATAATCGCTGAACGTTGGATATACACTTGGGAGATTACTCCATAACACATAATATAATTGCACAGTTTAATTTTTTTCTTTCTTAATCTTATATTCTTTTCTTGTCCCGGTCACATGCACAGCACTTCTATCACTCTATTTATTACTTTAAATTATTCTGACACATGGATAAATATCTTGCACCTATAACGCACGCAATGCCAGCTAAAACTAAAGAAAGAAAGCCTAGACATAGTATTGAGACTATTGGCGATACCAGGCCTGAAATGACTAGTTTTAATATTTCCAGAAGTGACATAGAAGAAATTTCTAAACAAGAAGCTGCCAATCCTCAGGATTTACTACATTTTGCCTCTGTAACTCTCCCACAAAGTTTAGGGATCGACACTAAATTACATAGTTTTACTGTAGAAAGAGCACACCTAATAGGTTTCATTAGAAATGTTCCATATAATACTATACCTAAACGAGCTATTTTAATTAAATATTTGAATTTCCAGGATAAAGTGACAATACTTAGAGCATTTAGGAAAATAAAAAATTTAGAGATTGACAATAACAGAATTTTAATTTTCCAAGATTATTCAGTACAGACGGCTACAAAACGGAAAGGCATGGCCCCATACTGTACTAGTATGATAAATTTGGGTCTAGCTGCCCATCTAATATATCCTGCCAAAATTCAAATTTATATGGAGAATGAGACAATCACATTAGAAACAATACAAGAAGCTAAGGCCTTCCTGAATAAAGCACAATCTAAATAACTGTTAAAACTGTATCTTTTGTATGAGTCACAATCAATTTGGTGCTAGTATGGTAATATGGAGAAACCTTGCCTGCTCTCTTAAAAGGAATAAAAGAATTAAGGGCAAGAAAGTGGAAAATTTGACATGGTGGTTTAAGATAAATATATACTTTTATTATGCAAAATGCCTTCACGTTATTAATGATAAAGAACAGGCTATATGGGGGATAGGGAGGACCTCTCCTTTTTTCTTTTTTATCTTCCCCCCTTTTTTTTTCTCTTGTTTTTGTTTTTTCTGTTTTATAGTATTCTTTAGTAGATTGTAGACTAAAATGGCAACTGTAAAAATAATTTCCTGGAATGTGGGAGGGATTACCAGCCCAATCAAAAGAAAAAGGATTTTGACATATTTCAAAAATAAAAGAGTAGACATTGCACTTCTACAAGAAACTCATTTGACAGAAATAGAACGCAAGAAACTTAAAACTAATTGGGTTAATGAAGTTATTTATACTCCATGTGCTTCACGTAAAAGGGGAGTTGCAGTCTTGTTTAGAAAAGATTTAGCATATCAAATTATCGGACAAGAGATAGATCCAGGGGAACGATTTATTATTTTTAAAATTCTTATAAATTCACGTATGCTCACATTGTGTAACGTCTATGGACCAAACATCCCGGATGTAAAATTTTGGGAACAATTAAAATTAAAATTGCATGAATTTATAAATACGAATCTCATAGTTGTGGGGAATTTTAATATGGTTTTTAATAACATTGATAGATTACAGACAATTGTAAATAACACTAAACAGACCTCAAAAAAATCCTCTAGGATTCTTAAAGTATTTGCCAGTGCATTAAATATTAAAGATATTTGGAGTCTGTTATACCCTAACAGTAGAGAATTTTCATGTGAATCTAAGAAATACAGGACATTCTCACGGATAGATTTTTTTTTCGGATCAGATAAAATTATTAAATTAGACATTAAAGCTCAAATAGGTAATTTTACTATTTCAGATCATGCCCCGATATCCTTAGATTTAAGGTGGGAAATTGGTAGGTACGAGCCAGATAAGAGTTATGGCTTCCCCCGTTACTTAGCCAATTACATGGAATTTAGAAATCGACTTACTACTATTTGGCATGAATATGCTCAACAGAATGCAGCATATATGACTAAAAAAGAGATCTTTTGGGAAACCGCCAAGGCGGTTGCTAGAGGAGAAATGAAAAAATATACTATTAGATTTAAGAAAAAATTATATTCAAGAGAGACTGAACTTTCAAACTGTTTAAAAAACAAATACAATGCATACATTGCCTCACCTACCTAAAGTAATTGACAAAATTATGTGAAGGCTAAAAAAGAGTAGGAAGTTTTTGGCCTACAGAAAATTGTTACAAGAGTTTAAAGATAAAACAGATTGATAGATTTGGAAATAAAATTGGGAAACTATTAGCTAGGATATGTGAATACAAGGAAACCGATCAATCACATAAAATCGCTCAATATTGACGGGGAAAAAATATTGAATCATGATATACTTAAGTCAGAATTTTACAAATACTTTAAGGATCTATATTCAGGTAACTGGATATTAATCCGCAAAATAAACAGGAGTTCTGGAAAAAATGACATTGCCTAAACTCTCGGTAGAGGATTTAGAAAAGCTGAATGCACCGATTATGGAGTTAGAAGTATCTAAGGCAATAGACAACCTCAAAGTAGATAAAGCCACTGGGCCAGATCTTTTACCGGCAGAATTTTATAAAATTTTGAAAAATGAAGTTACAGGTATACTTACGTATTTATTTAATGATTATTTACTCAATGGTAAGATTCCCTCACCTAATTTTGCTGTATTAAAAATAATATTGCTACTTAAAAAAGGTAAAGATCCTGAAATAATAGATTCTTATCGTCCGATCTCTTTGCTGAACTCGGACTATAAACGATTTACTTCCATTTTAGCAGATAGATTGAAGACAATTATGAGTCCGTTAATTCATGTGGATCAGGTTGGTTTCATGGCTCAAAGAAATATGTCAGCAAATACACGTAAAATCTTTGTCTTAATAGACTCCCTTTTAGACTCCAAAAACAAGATCGGACAAGATTCTGCTATTCTAGCGGTTGACGCTCATAAAGCATTTGACTCAATTATTTGGGATCATTTATTTCAAGCTATGACAAATTTTGGGTTTAAAGATCAGTTTCTGGAATGTATCGGTGCCTTATATTCTAAAAGGCAACTTCTATTTTAATGGTCAACGGCTCAGACACTAGACCTTTTCTGATTTCCACTGGAACACGGCAGGGGTGTCCAATCTCACCATTATTATTTAATCTAGCAATTGAGCCTCTTGCAGTCACTCTTAGAGATAGCTTAAAGGGGATCAGGATAGGTAATAAGTCTGTTAAACTTCTATTATATGCAGATGACTTGATACTATTTTTAAATGATGCCCAAAGAGAAATACCTAAGATCATAGATATTATACCGGAATTCGGTTCTTTTTCAGGTTACACAATTAATATAACCAAATCAGAACTTCTCTGGCTGAATAAACATCATCAGAACCAGTATACACCCCCTTTTAAAGTAGCAGTGCAATTTATTACATATTTAGGAATTAAGATTAGCATTAATCCGGGGGACTGGTATAGCCTGAATTATCTACCTTTACTCACAAAAATTAAATTTGACTTGATGAAATGGGATAATCTCCTGCTTTCAATTACTGCGAGAATTAATTTAATTAAGATGATAATCTTACCTAAGCTCCTATATTTTATGCAACATATCCCTATAAATATATCAAAAAGGAATCTTAATTGCTTGGACCAATTAATGAGACGATTTATCTGGGGGAAGGGTACTAAACAAATTTTGTTGTATAAATTATCACAACTAAGACAATATGGTGGATTGGCATTACCTAATTTTGCTTTGTATAATAGTATTTGTCTTGCAAAAATTGGAATGGCTTGGCTTACGGGAGGGAGTTATATAGCATTTAATGAAGCAGAACAAAATCTAGTTTGTCCTTTCTCCCTGAATGCTGTATTACACTGCCCCAAAAGAGAGATCCCAAAGAGAATAAAAAATAAACAAACATTATATCATATTATAATTGCATGGCAGGATATACGACGTAAATTAGATTGTGACCCTTATATTTCGTCTCTGCTTCCTATCAAAGGTGACCAACGATTCCCTCTTGGCTTATGTAACCAAGTATTTAGGAAATGGGCCAATGCTGGGCTCATTTATTTAATGCAACTTAAGGAACTTGAATCGCATAATATAATATTCATTTGAAAAACTCAAAGAGTGTTTTCATTTACAGAATCTTGACTTTTATGCATATCTTCAAGTTAGACACTGGTTTTATAAAATTATTAAAGCTAGTAAAACTCCATGGATTCATCCAGGAGTAAAAATGGGTTTGGCACTTTATAAGGCAGGTAAACGCTCTATTAAGATTTGGTATAATATGGTTCTTAGTAAGACAGGGGAATCAAATATTGCTCAGATATGTTCAAAATGGCAATTAGATATCCCAAACTTGAATGAAGATAAAGTAAAATATAGTATAAGCCTTTTAGACGAGGCCACACTTTCTGCAAACTGGCGAGAACTTCATATAAAACTCTTATATAGAGTGTATTTTACGCCAGCTAGAATAAATAAATGGTCGTCACAAGGGTTAAATGTATGCCCTCGTTGTTGCTCATTCGAAGCTGATCTGATCCATATGTTTTGGAGTTGTCCAAAAATCATACAATTTTGGAAACGTGTACAATTTTGGTTAACCAAAGTGACAGCCACAAATTTTCTAATAGAATTGCAACATATAATCTTTTTATTAGATACATCTGATAAATTGATTAATAGATATTTTTTTAATATAGTAATTTTGGGTGGGAGATATCTTATCCTTAAAAACTGGAAGCAGAAAAGGGTGCCCACTATAAACAATTTAACATTTCTTTTGCAAACGCAATATATAATAGAACAGTTCGACACCCCCTGCTAGCGGCCGATTGGCCGCAAATCTGCAGGGAGCGGAATTGCACCAGCAGTTCCCAAGAACTGCTGGTGCAATGATAAATGCCGAGAGCGTATGCTGTCCCCTAGAAGTAAATTGGAAAAAAATGTTTTATTTTTTTTAAATTGCATGCTCTGTCTGAATCACAAAAAGAACATTTCTAGGTTTCATATCCCCTTAATTAAAAAATAAAAATATTCCTCTAAGACTGAAATTCAATTGAAAAGAGAGGAAACTGTTTGTATACTAGAGCAGATTTTTTATATGACAACATTAAAAGTGACATCATCAGATATTATTATTAATACTATTATTATTATTTTTAATATTATCATTGTATTGTTATTATTATTTACATTTATTTATATAGTGCTGCCTAATATACTTTGCAGTCTATTTTACTGGTTTTCGCACTTTCATTTCACATACATTTTGCAGGCTGAATCTGATTCACAACACAGATTTTATTTTGCAGGCTGCATTTAGATGATCATGAGAATTTTTAATTCATTCATTAATATATTAATATCAATGCTAATCTGTTCTAAATTAATTCTGGCTTTGCTGGTAGTAAATCTATTGGAAGACTGCAGAAAAATTTTGTACTTACAAGGTTTTTACTTTCCCTTTAATATTTATTGAGTTTTTGACTGTGGATAAGGGTAATTGTGGTTATGGGGGCTGTGCCAACCTTAGGTTTAAAGGGACACTCAAGTCAAAATAAACTTTTATCATTCAGAAAGAGCAGCAACACTTTCCAATTTACTTTCATTATCACATTTTGCACAATCATTTTATATTCACACTTTATGGGAAACAAAATCCTACTGAGCATGTGCACAAGCTCACAGGGTACACATATACTAGTCTGTGATTGGCTGATGTCTGTCACATGATACAGTGGGCCGAAAAAATAGGAAAAAAATAAATGTAAAAGAAAAAATAATCTACTGCTTTTGTGAAATTCAGAGTAGGTGTTATTGCATTGTCTTTTTATGATACACTTGTTAATTATGCAATTCTACTGCATTGAGTGGTCCTGAACTGGGTTACATCGATCCAGAAAAATGGAGTCCAGCCTCAATTAGGAAAATACAAATCCTTTATTAAAGGGACAGTCTAGTCAAAATTAAACTTTCATGATTCAGATAGGGCATGCACTTTTCGACAACCTTCAAATTTACTTTTTAATGAAATTTGCTTTGTTCTTTTGGTATTTTTTGTAGAAAGCTAAACCTAGGTAGTCTTGTTTGCTAATTTCTAAGTCCTTGAAAGCCGCCTCTTATCTCAGTGCATTTCGACAGTTTTTCAAAGATAAATAGCTCTAGTTCATGTGTGCCATATCGATAAAATTGTGCTCACTCCTGTGGAATTATTTATGAGTCAGCACTGATTGGCTTAAATACATGCCTGTCAAAAGCACTGAAATAAGGTACAGTCTGCAAAGGCTTAAATTGATACAATGTAATCACAGAGGTTAAAACTATATTAATATAACTTTGGTTATGCAAAACTAGGGAATGGGTAATAAAGGGATTATATATCTTTTAAAACCATAAAAATTCTGGAGTAGACTGTCCATTTAATCCCACAACATGGGTATATCCAACAAAGTAATCCACAGCACCTGTACATATATAAAATGTCCTTTATTTAATGCATACAAAGGGACAGATATGCTAATCATGCATGAGGCATGATTAGCACATCTGTCCGTTTGTATGCATTAAATAAAGGACATTTTATATATGTACAGGTGCTGTGGATTACTTTGTTGGATATACATTTGGCTGGAGGTTGCCAGTTTATCCTACGTGCACCTAGCCTGGTAAGGTTTGCCCTTTGGTTGCTGGTCTAACTTTGGACTGTGACAACATGGGTATAGGGACTGGGTTAATATTAGAGGTATTGAGCAATAATACCAGTATCTAAATTACGTAAGTAGTAAGTACCATAGGGGCCGATTATCTAAAGGTCTCTAGGCTGGTGAGATTCTATAAGAATGCTCGCCAGTACTTCTATTTCCCTGGTTGAATTATTTACAGCCACTGTCTCCCTAAGGAGCGTGTACTGCATTTTAGTATGGGAAGAAGATAGGTAAATTACAAACGTGCAGAATGAAAAACGTAATTTAGAAATTCTACAAAAGGAATAATTGAACCATTCACACAAACATACACAGGAAAAATGGTATTGTTCAGGTGCATTAAAAATCATAGCAGAATTGTTCACCAAAAATCACATTTTATCAAAAAAAAAAAAAAAATGTTTTTTAATTACACAGGAATAAATTGTATTAAAAAGACATTGTACACTAGATTTTTCTTTGCATAAATGTTTTGTAGATGATCCATTTGTATAGCCCATCTAGGAGTGTTTTTGTAACAATGTATAGTTTTGCTTATTTTTTAAAAACATTGTGCTGATTTTAAGACTCCTAACCAAGCCCCAAAATATCAGTTATAGACTGAAGTCTACAGATTCCTGCTTGCTCCTGATTGTGTAATGGGTCTTTTCATATGCAGGGGAGGGTCTGCTCTTCCTTATTTTCCCCCCTTCTTCCAAAATCTCAACCCCCTCATTTCTCTATAACTGTTGATAACTCCATCATTACCCCTACCCCAAATGCCTGATGTCTTGGGGTCACACTTGACTCAGATCTTTCTTTCACTCCTCACATTCAGTCCTTGGGATTAAGCCTGTTGCTTCCACCATAAAAACATCTCTAAAATTAGACACTTCCTTACACAAGACACAACTAAGATTTTAATCCACACTCTCATTCTTTCCCGCCTCGATTACTGCAACTCTGTCCTCTCTGATCTCCCCACCTGCCACCTAGCTCCTTTACAATCCATAATGAATGTCTCTGCCAGACTCATCTTCCTTACAAGTCACTCTTCATCTGCTGCTCCTCTCTGCCAATCCCTTCACTGGCTTCCTCTTGCCTCCAGGATTAAACACAAAATTCTCACTCTGACATACAAAGCCCTCAACTGCACTGCTCCCCACTATATCTCAGACTTTGTCTCCAGATACTCTCTCTCCCGTCCCCTTCACTCTGCTCACGATCGCCTACTCTCCTCCACTCTTGTTACCTCCTCACATTCAGGTTTACAAGACTTCTCCAGACTGGCTTCCATCGTATGGAACTCCCTCCCTGCCTCACTTCACAAGACTCTTCCCTAGTTTTGAAAGCTTCAAGCGCTCCCTAAAGATTCTACTATTCAGGGATGCATAAAACCTACACGAACCTTCCTAACTCCATTGCTATCCCCTTGAACCCCTTAGCATGTAAGCCTACAAGCCCAACTCTTGGCAGGACCCTCTACCCATTTGATCCCTATAAATGTTATCTTGTATACAGCCTATGTTTATAGTGCTGCGGAATCTGTTGGCGCTCTACAAATACCTGATTAATAATAATAGCCATTGAATAATTGACAAATACAGTAAAAAAACAATACAATAGCACTTACTTTGAAGTAGAATAGTAGTTAATTAAATCTTCCCTCCCCTCTATCATGTGACAGCTATTAGTCAATCACAAAATACATATACATATATACTGGGCATTTTGCACATGCTCAATATGAGCCAAAGCCTCAGAAAGTGTGCACATAAAAAGAATGTGCACAATTTGATAATGGAAGCATATTGGAGCATTGTTTTAAATTGCATGCTGTATCTGAATCATTAAAATATATTTTTTACTTTATTTATTTATCTTGGTAAAGCAGATTACATGACCCAATCTTTATACACCAGTACACAGCAATATTTTCTTTGCAACACATGAATGCACAGTTCAGCTAATCACTACATTCTCTCTCTCTGTAACTAACTTTGTGAAAATAAAAGAAGAAAATGTGCTTAAAAGGACACAAAACCCATTTTTTCCTTTTGTGATTCAGACAGAGCATACAATTGTAACTTCTATAAAAACATTTGCTCCATTTTCTCAGTGGAGGAGCGACAACGCACTACTGGAACCTAGTTGAAATTGGAAAGTTATTTAAAATTGCATGCTCTATCTGAATAATGAAAGTTTCATTTTGACTTTACTGTACCTTTAAGGCCTTACAATCTTCCTGATGGGCAGTACACAGCGCACAAGCTACCAGATAGGCATCTCTGCACTAATAGGGGCCTATTTATTATGGTGCGAGCGGACATGATCCGATATAGCGGATCATGTACTCTGTCGGCATTTATCATTACCCCAGCAGTTTTTGTGAACTGCTGGTGCAATGCCGCCCCCTGCAGATTCGCGGCCAATCGGCCGCTAGCAGGGGGTGTCAATCAGCCCGATCGTATTTGATCGGGTTGAATTCTGTCCGCCACCTCAGAGCAGGCAGACAAATTATGGAGCAGCGGTCTTAGACTTCTGTTTCCGGCGAGCCTTCAAGGGACATCAAACTTCATACGAAGCTTGATAAATATGCCCCAAAGACTTAGAAGCAAGTGAACTGAATAGGGAGTGGTTGGGAAATGTCATTACTGGTTTCTGTTGCCTCTTATCTGAATTTAACCTGATCCTAATGGAATCCGAGCTTTGAATTACCCATCCTCTGGTTACACAGCCCAGCTCTTCAGTGAACTGTCACATTACAAGAGCTGTTTGATAAGCAAAACAAACACGGATCAGTCTACAACACAAAAACGCCAACAAACAACCAGAAGAGTTACTAGTTATCACTGCTGACCCTGAATGCAAGTAGGATGTTTTGTGAGAAATATCAAATAGCAAAGGTTCCTCCCCTTTTCTTAGAAAATTCAGTGAGTTCTGCCCCTGTTAAAGGGATAGTAACCCCAATTTTTTTCTTTCATGATTCAGATAGAGCATGCAATTTTAAGCAACTTTCTAATTTACTCCTATTATCAAATTGTCCTTGTTTTCTTGCTATCTTTATTTGAAAAAGCAGGAATCTAAGCTAAGGAGTCGGCCCAATTTTGGTTCAGCACCCTGAATAATGCTTGCTGATTCGTAGCTACATTTAGCCACCAATCAGCAAGCGCAACCCAGGCGCTGAACCAAAAAATGGGATGGCTTCTAAGCTTACATTCTTGCTTTTCAAATAAAGATAGCAAGAGAACAAAGAACAATTGATGATAAGGAGTAAATTAGAAAGTTGCTTAAAATTTGGGTTTACTATCCCTTTAAGTCAGCACTATATTCTCTCTCCAAACTAGACAATGTTTGATTATCTGGCCCATTGAAAGTTATGACGCTCTCTGGGAAAGTGAAGCTGACAATTTTTCAGTTTTACTTTAAATAAAAGACATTCAAAGTGCAATGTAATTTATAAAAGATACACACACATATATATATATATATATATATATACACACACATATATATATATATATATATATATATATATATATATACACAGTATAAAGTATGAGCCTAATTTGTTAAAGTTACACAGAAACTATGAAAGCATAGTCAGAATTTAAAATTTTAAAAAAATCACAATCCTTAATACACTGCTGCATACAATGTAATGTTTAAATGTAATAAAATTTAGATATAAAGCACCAAATGTAAATGCAGCAGAACTGTCATGTCATGCAAATGCTATATTGCACTGGGCTTGTCTCTCCTTCACATACAGAAATTAAGGGAACTCCCCTTGGAAAAGGTAAAGCAAAATCTGCCTTTTGAATATTTCACTAGGGTTCTCTCAGTGCTGGATTATCATTTTAGAATATCTTACCTGAGCGGAGAGGTTTTGAATATCAGGGCCCTTGTATAAACAGATCCACAATGTTAGTCATATTTTAGATGGAGATGAATTCATCAGTTGTAATGAAGATGCGCTCTAACTTACTTTTTACTAAAGCGCTGAAATTAAAATACCCCGCGCTTCGGCAGCCCCTTTCAAAAGTATTTTTTTTTGTGAGCTACCAATTTGAACTGTTCTTCAATCTAGCCATACGGAACTGCAGCTAGAGCGCCACTTTTTAAGTCAGCGGTCAGAGAGAGGGGTATTTAAATTTCAGCACTACTTTAAAAAGTAGGCTAAAGGGACAGTCTAGACCAAAATAAACTTTCATGATTCAGATAGGGCATGTAATTTTAAACAATTTTCCAATTTACTTTTATCACCAATTTTGCTTTGTTCTCTTGGTATTCTTAGTTGAAAGCTTAACCTAGGAGGTTCATATGCTAATTTCTTAGACCTTGAAGGCCACCTCGTTTCAGAATGCATTTTAACAATTTTTCACCACTAGAGGGTGTTAGTTCATGTTTTTCATATAGATAACACTGTGCTCATGCACGTGAAGTTATCTGGGACCAGGCACTGATTGGCTAAACTGCAAGTCTGTCAAAAGAACTGAATTAAAGGGGCAGTTTGCAGAGGCTTAGATACAAGATAATCACAGAGGTTAAAAGTATATTATTATAACTGTGTTGGTTATGCAAAACTGGGGAATGGGTAATAAAGGGATTATCTATCTTTTAAAACAATAAAAATTCTGGTGTAGACTGTCCCTTTAAAACACATTTTCATTATAACTAGTGAATTAAACTCCATCTAAAATAATCGCTAACATTCTGGATCTGTTTATATTAAGGGGAACTTTTACCATCACTTTAAATGCTTGTAAATTAATTTTATATTTTCTAATCAAATTATTATTTTTTATGCATATATGAGGAAATTAATTCAATGTCCCTTTAATATGCATTTTATAAGCATACTATTGAGTTTATTCCCCATCTCCCTCTAGCCATGGGCAGTGGTGGTTTTATAGGGATGCTGAGGGGTGCTATACACCTCCAAAAGCACCTGTAGCACCCTCATTTAGCTGCAAAGTGCTATATATTTTATATTCATCCCCTTTCTTAGCCCCCTAAATATTAAAGGACCATTAAATACAGTGGGAAAGCATAATTAAGAAGTGCATAATAAATAGACAATGCAATAACATTTACTCTGAATTTCAAATAAGCAGTAGATTTTTTTTTTTCTTATCAAATATATTTTTTCCCCATGTGCC
Organism: Bombina bombina; assembly: GCF_027579735.1. NCBI lineage: Eukaryota > Metazoa > Chordata > Amphibia > Anura > Bombinatoridae > Bombina > Bombina bombina. The sequence goes on from NC_069504.1 coordinate 799,315,981, forward strand.
GGTGCCCTGTACCATGTGACAACCATCAACCAATCACAGACTAGTATATGCTCACTAGGAGCTGGTGCCTCATATAGTGTGTATGAAAAAAAAAATTGTTCGAAATTTGATACTAGAAGTAAATTGAAAAACTGCAAGCTCTATCTGAATCATGAAAACGTAATTTTGACTTTAGTGTCCCTTTAAACTTCCTAGAACCGCCACTGGTCTTTGGTGCCGCCGTGTTTAAGTCTATCTTCCCCTACGTTCCAGTGCTGATGTGTTTGCACTTGTGCAGCTACTCTCCTTCAGATACCTGCAGTGCAACCTAGGTTCCAAAATGGCAGCCCCCCGTGATTAGAGGGAGGTGCATAAAATGTATTTAGTGTTTATTGTCTCTTTGATATCTACTAACAAAATAATTAAACACATTTCACAGTGAAAAGCCTGACCAAAACTAAGACCCCACACCAGAACTGAAAAATGACAGAATTTATAAACAATTGTACCCATCCGCCACATCAGCAAGTTGCAGGGTCAGCTCCATTATAATCAACGGACCAGAATCTATCTAGAAGCTGTTGACTTTTTGACATGTAGAACAGGTTGCTCTGTGAAATATACTGGCATCTCAAAGCTGCCTTTAAAACCTTACAGAGCAAACAAATGAAAGTGTTAAAAAAAAACTCTCTATAAGACAGTCCATGAAAATATATTTTAAAGGGGCAGTAAACACTGTAATTTCATGTTTGTTGTGTTGCTATAGCATAAACATATCAGCAAAGTCAACGTTTTGGACACAAATTAACAAGCTTTTACTGTAATTATGTTTTTTTATACTCAAACTCACCCCAACAACTGTCTTATTTAGAGTAGCCAATCTAGCTAGCAAAGTTAGTATAACTGTTTGATAAATCCAATTAGTGAAAGACATCTGGCAGGGTTACAGCTTTCAGACGTGATTAAGGGGTGCATTTTAAAGGGACATGCAACCCAAAAATATTTTTTAATGATTCAGATAGAACATACAATTTTAAATAACTTTCTAAATTACTTCTATTATCTAATTTGCTTAGTTCTCTTGGTATCCTTTGTTGAAAAGCATAACTAGGTGGGCTCAAGCGCTGGGCGCTAGCTGCTGATTGGTGGCTGCACATATATGTATTTTGTCATTGGCTTACCAATGTGTTCAGCTAACTCCCAGTAGTGCATTGCTGTTTTTTAACAAAGGATACCACGAGAATGAAGCAAAATTGATAATTAGACGTAAATTGGAAAGCTGTTTAAAAATGTATGTTCTTTCAAAATCATGAAATACAGTAGAATTGCAGAATCCACAAAGGCATAATACATGACAATACAACAGCACTTACTCTAAATTTAAAATTATTAGTAGATTTTTATCTGAGATACATAAAAAGGAAAATGAATCTCAAAATTGTTATTTTATGATTCAGATAAAGAATACAATTTTAAACAACTTTCCAATTTACTTCTATTATTTAATTTGCTTCCTTCTCTTGTTATCCTTTGCTGAAAGCTTTATCTATGCTTGGTTCTAGCTGCTGATTGGTGGCTGTATATATATATATATATTTATATGTCCAAAAAATGGAGGGCACTCACAGGATTTAAACTGATCAAAATATTCAATATTTATTTTCCATGTCAAAGAATCATTGTGATGTCAACGTTTCGACTCACACTTGGGCCTTCATCAGGACAATGAATAGTCTAAAAACAAAAGAAAAACATTGTAGAAAACACATTTCACATTATATCAATAAAAAATAAAAACATTATTACAAAATAACATTGTGAGAATTATATACAACCGTGCAACCCCCCACCGTGTGCAGCAGAAAACCCATTCAAGGCTCAGCTGCCACCAACACCTAAACATTAAATCCATCAAGGAGGAGTCAACCACCACCAACTCATTACAAATATAACAGAGACCACAGGAAGGCAGTATCATACAGAGTATATGCACATCATAGCCTCTCAGAGGCATACTAAAAAAAGTAAATTTCAGGCGACAGAACTACTATCATATAAAACAACTTATCCATTTCCATAATCAGTACACTTCATGTGTGCTCAGAAAATAACACAATATACACTCAAACAAACTAATAACCAAGTATAGTGTCACCAGAAAGAAGTAATCATGTTTACAGCTACTATTAATCAGGAGTATCCTATATTACACACTGACACCCCCATAATGTCCTTCACTGCTCATCATTAAAAAAAAACTACCCTGACTCAATAGTTTCAATATCCGCCCAATGTAATAATCAACTGTAGTGTACACCAATAACAGAATCAGTCCACTTTTTTTTACCAGCTGCAGAGTATAAAATGTATGAGATTTGCTTTATTAAGACTTATTTGTGTATATAAATTAGCAGGTTTTGTGTTTTGAAGTCACAGCCTAATAAAATGGGTTGAGCTTGTAGGTATAATCAGATCTCATTACTTTATCACATTGTGTACATATACCTGCTTCCTTATCTTATATCTGTCAATAAACCAATTACCAATACATGGAGAGAACAATGGAAAATGAACATTTTATTACCTTATCTCTTCTATACCCCACTGTGAGTGTAATTTCTACTACTGGCTGTGTTAACAGAGCTTGGCATTGAGGCCACAAACTTTCAGGATGGGTGGGGATACCACAGACTAAATAAACTATTTCAAATGCCAATATATGGGTAATGGAATTTAATACATTGCAGAAGGTAAATTGGATAATTGGAACAAATTAAAGGGGGAGAACATTGTTGAGTAAACTGTCCCTTTAAGCTAAAATTTGCCTTTCTATTATTATTTGGGGGACCTTGCAGACCTGATGACACTTCTTAGATCATTTCGCCTGAGCTTTAAATCATCGCCCCTAAGACCTAAGAAGCAGGGCTGTATTGGCCACCAGGAGATTTCCCGGTAGGCTGCAGCAAATGGGCTGGCAAACTACAATTTGTGCTACTAATTCTCCCATGGGCTATACATATTAAGGGACATTAAACCCACATTTTTTCTTTCATGATTCAGATAGAGAATACCATTTTAAACAACTTTCTAATTTACTTCTGTTATCTAATTTGCTTCATTATCTTGATATTCTTTCCTGAAAAGCATATCTAGATAGGCTCAGTAGCTGCTGATTGGTGACTTCACATAGATGCCTCATGTGATTGGGCACCCATGTGCATTGCTATTTCTTTAACAAAGGATATCTAAAGAATAAAGCAAATTAGATAATAGAAGTAAATTGGAATGTTGTTTAAAATTGTATTTTCTGTCTGAATCATAAAAGAAACAGTTTGGGTTTAATGTCCCTTTAAGTTCTCAAAGTATGTCCTTGTAAGTTTTATTTCCTAGACCATGTTCCATTTCAGTAGCTCAAAACACTTGGTAACTTATAACCCTAATAGACAAATGTATACAAAAATATAGGCAATTGTAAGATGGTATAAGCAGAACGCAGTGTAATGTGACTATATTGGCTGCAGGATTTAATTTTTAAAGTGCATCCTCTGCCCACAGTTAACCGCTCTATGGAGCATAGTGTCACTTCTCAGCGAGCACAATGACTTTCAATAGGAGACATCTCGCCACTCACAGGGACCGACTCTTTTTTACAATAATTCCACCAGGGCAGCCCCTGCGAGGGCAGGCATGAAAAAACATAGCTGATCTGGCAAATTTAGATCTTCAGACCCCTGGTGTCTAATGAAGTTTTTCTATAAGACACAGTGTCACACTGTTCTGAGAGTCTTCTTCAGATCACACTATGAATAATTATTTTCACATTGTGAAAGTCAAGGATGAAATTGGGTTGTCGGGTGTCTATATAACAACATTCTATGGTTTTTACTTCCAGTCCGGCCCTGCTTAGAAAAGTCCAGTGAGAAAAAAAACTCAAGAATCCTGCTTAGGAGATGCCTCATCCAAATTTTGAGAACTATCTCCCAATTCAGTGAATTTGAATAAAGGATTAGAAAACCCAAATTTTTTATTTCATGATTCAGATAGAACATGTAATTTTAATCAACTTTCTGATTTACTTCTATAATCTCATTTGCTCTGTTCTCTTGGAATTCCTCATTGAAAAGAAGACCCAGGTTGGCTCTGGAGCAGCAATGAACTACTTGGGAACTAGCTGATCATTAGTGGTTGCCCATGTAGGCCTCTTGGGATTGGCTCACCAAATGTGATCAGCTAGCTCCCAGTAGTGCATTGCTGCTTTTTCAACAAAGGATTCCAAGAGAACAAAGCAAATTTGGTATTAAAAGTACATTTGAAAGTTGTTTAAAATTGTATGTTCTGTTTGAATCATGAAAGAAAAAAATGTTGAGTTCCATGTCCCTTTAAAGGGACAGTCAACACCAGAATGTTTGTTGTTTTAAAAGATAGATAATCCCTTAATTACCAATTCCCCAGTTTTGCATAACCAACACAGTTATAATTATACACGTTTTACCTCTGTAATTACCTTTTATCAAAGCCTCAGCAGACTGCCCCCTTATTTTAGTTCTTTTGACACACTTGCATTTTAGCCAATCAGAGCTGTCTCCATCATAAATACACGAGCATGAGCTCAAGGTTATCTATATGAAACACGTGAACTAATGCCCTCTAGTGGTGAAAAACTATCACAATGCATTTAGATTAGAGGCGGCCTTCAAGGTCTGAGAAATTAGCATATGAACCTCCTAGGTTTAGCTTTCAACTAAGAATACCAAGAGAACAAAGTGAAATTGGTGATAAAAGTAAATTGGAAAGTTGTTAAAAATGACATGCCCTATCTGAATCATGAAAGTTTTTTTTGGACTTGACTGTCCCTTTAAGATAAAAAAAAAAATAGAAAAAGGGAAATATTAATATATTGTAGTATATGGCCTAAAAAAAGCCTTAGTGAATGTAGGCCAAGGAAGCTTCTTTGTAGATACACAGATGGTCTGAAAAACTATCAGATGAACTAATTTTAAAAAGATAATCAAACTACTTGTATTAACTGGTTTCATGTTACTTTTAATCCTAGATGTATCAGTTGTTTTTAATTATCTCCACAACACTGTGAAATAATATTTAGGGATTCTTTTAGATTACATTTGGCTCACTGCAGTATAGAGCCCAATGCAAATATTAAATGACTATGTATTCAGAACAAGAAATACAGTACATACATTGGATTAACCAGTGATACAGAAAAAAAGAGTAGTACTGTGTTAGCCAGCATATTACATGAATAGGAAAACTGCTCCTGTTGTATATACACATACTCTGTTAAAGTGATGGTAAATCCTAGCGTTTGTGAAGCAAAGGATTTACCAGTGCAACAAATAAAGTATAAAATACTTCATTCTGAAAGTTCCTTTATTTGGCTTTAACGTATGCCGCACTGAGCTACTCAGGCCATCCGCAACAGAACGCAATTTTTCAGTGAGGCGATCTTAGCCAATAGCATGCTCGCTATCTGGAATAATGCCAGCTGGGCCTCATGCCTATTGGCTAAGAGGTGGAAACGTCAACTCACTGAAAAAATAGCGTTATGATGTGGGCGGCCTGAGACGCTCAGTGTTGCGAATGCTGCAGACAAATAAAGGAACTTTCAGCATGAAGTATTTTATACTTCATGACTTAAAACCCCTATTTGTAGCACTGGTAAATCCTAGCGATTCAAAATCAGAGTTTTTTTTTTTTTTTTTTTTTTTTTACATTTTCTAATATTTGGTGGGGGGAGAATAATGAATGATGCTAGCAATTATATGAAATACAAATGTCATTGTCCATCAATAAAGTTTTATTGTAAAACAGCACTGTTTATGTCTGCAACTGCAACTGTGCTAGAATAGTACAGTTGAGTAGTTGTGACAGGGACCTGTATTGCGCACTACGATTTGCACGGCTGCCCGGCGCACTGTAATATACGTCAACATTATGTTGCAAACAGAAAGGTAAGCAACAGTCAGAAACATTATAAAAATTAAACAGCAGCTTTTTTTTCACAAAAATAAACAATTAATGGACCAGTAAATACCGTACATTTGCGTAATCAACAAATGCATGATAACATTTATTTCAAATGAGTAGTAGATTGTTTTCTGACTAATTTCAAAGTTATGTCTATTACCAGTCCTCCTGTATCATGTGACAGCCATCAGCCAATCACAAATGCATATACGTATATTCTGTGAATTCTTGCACATGCTCAGTAAGAGCTGGTGAGCTGGTGATTCTCAAAAAGTGTAAATATATAAAGACTGTGCACATTTTATTAATGGAAGTAAATTGGAAAGTTGTTTAAAATTGCTTGTTCTATCTGAATCATGAAAGTTTAATTTTGACTAAAGTGTCTCTTTAAAGAGAGGGTGAGTGGCTCATTTGTCATATATTTTGAATTTCACTGATAACAATTCTTTTCCATTTCTTTCTCTTGTTATAAAACTACCTACATAATATCCTCAATTTTGTCTCTTGGCCTACAAGGACCAGTCTATTTACTATTTTACTCTTTAAAGATAAACTATTATTTTACACACAAAGAAATAAAGAGATGTTCAGGTGATACCTTTAATAGTTAGCTATTAAGGAATATAATTTAAAGCTTTCAGGACACTGAGATCCATTTTTCTGACAAAGGGATTTCAGTGTCTTTGAAGAGTGAAGTAATTTTCCTTATTTATTATCATCTGTACATAACCTATGTTATTTTTTTTTTCAAAAGCAGTTGAACTTACTTGAATTACCCAGTTCTGTTCTCCAACTTCAACTTTCAGGAATATTGTGGTTTATTTAAAAAAAAAAATTAAATTTTTTAAAGGGACACTGAACCCAAATGTGTTCTTTCATGATTCAGATAGAGCATGCAATTTTAAGCAACTTTCTAATTTACTCCTATTATAAATGTTTATTCGTTCTCTTGCTATCTTTATTTGAAAAAGAAGACATCTAAGCTTTTTTCTTGGTTCAGACCTCTGGACAGCACTTTTTTTATTGGTGGATGAAATTATCCACTAATCAGCAAAGACAACCCAGGTTGTTCACCAAAAATGGGGCAGCATCTAAACTGACATTCTTGCATTTCAAATAAAGATACCAAGAGAATAAAGAAAATTTGATAATAGGAGTAAAATAGAAAGTTGCTTAAAATTTCATGCTCTATCTGAATCACAAAAGAATAAAATTGGGTTCAGTGTCCCTTTAATAGAACAAACTCTTTTCTGATGGGCTGTGAAGCATTTGTTTGGTTAAAAAAAATCCTTTTTACAAAGTCCTTTAAAACTAATTTATAAACCAACTTAGTAGCCAACACACACCCAAAGTAAGAAGTATTACATCAAAATACAATTGTGTTTAATAAATATAATACAAATATACAATTTGAAACATTAAATTCTAATTTTAATAAAAGTAATATGAAATAAAATGTGTAATGTAATTTTGAATATTTAATTATACATGTATTGCATTTAATTTCTATTTTAATGATATTAATTAAGTGATGTGATATTATTATTGTTATATTTGAATTGACCACATCTGACTTTTTCCAAAAAAACAGGCCAATTAATGGGTCATAACTTTGTGGATAGGCATAATATCAGATCAAATGATAGCATTAGCTTGAGAATAATATGCAGATGTATTGTTTAAAATTATATTAGGGGATATATTTGTTTTTTAAATATTAAATATGTTTAAAGTGTAAAACTTTAGGTTCTATAAAGTAATAATGCTGCCATGTTGAAACCTAGGTTTCCACTTTTTTGTACTAAGGACAATTAGGGATAGGTATAAAACAGGCAAGGGAGTGTACAAATAAGGATAAAAGTATTTCCACTTAGCTATTGCTTGTGCAATCTCTTTTATTGGCTGCTTTAAATATGTCTCTTTTTGTCCTCAGCAGAATAGATAAGA
>NC_069504.1:799328891-799333891 GCF_027579735.1 Bombina bombina
CTTATATCTGCTATGACTCTGCTATGACATTGATTAAAGGTCTTCTTTCATATATCGTGCAGTAGGGTTAAAAAATTCCTTGTGGTCAATCTTTTTCCTTATGAAATAATATAAATGTATGAATTTTGCTTTATATAAGGCTATGAATAATACATTATTGCATTACAAAGGGTTCACTGAAGCATAATTGCAGCGAAATATTCACTATAATATCTTTTTAAAGGGACAGTAAAATCACAGTTCAACTTTCCTGATTCGCTTTATTCTATTGGTATCTTTTATTTGTCTTTAGTACTCTATAGCAGCAGTGTTTCGCAACATTGTATAACAAAGCTACAAATAATGTTGCAAAAAAATGCTGCCATAGAGTACTAAAGACACTGCACACTCCTGAGCTCTTATGTACCTACCTAGTTTTACTCTTCAATAAAAGATACAACGAGAATGAAGACAATTCTATAGAAGTCAATTGGAAAGTCTTTTTAAATTGCATGTTCTATCTGAATCGTGAAAGTTTAATGTTGACTTTACTGTCACTTTAAACTAAACTGTTTAAATATAAAATGCAACATAAAAGGTTATGAAGACATTAAAACAAATAAAACAAAAATGATCGTTGAGATTATTTAATTAAAAAAACACCTAAATTGTAGGAAACTTTATTTTTATTTTATGAAATATATTTAGATGTTGCAAACCATAGGGGATAATAAAGGATGAGCAGGAATTGTCAATATATTAGCAGATGCTTAATATTGTTTTCTATTACATTAAACATTATATAGCAATTGGTATAATCTATTTGATATTGAAATATAAAAATGAACCAACAGTATATTTTGGACAAACCTTATTCCTTGACCACAAAGCTGAGATAATAAGCCCCTGATGCATTTTCCTTAAATTGTGTTTATGAAATTCATTATTTCCCCACGTTTTAGGTAGTTTTGTGGGCGCAGTGAAAAGATTGGAGACCACAGATCACCCCCAGACAAGACAGAGAAGGAAACCCAGGGTTCTGTTCTCCCAAACCCAGGTATATGAGCTGGAGAGAAGGTTCAAACAGCAAAGATATTTATCTGCCCCAGAGAGGGAACAACTGGCTAATCACCTGAAACTTACCTCAACCCAGGTGAAGATATGGTTTCAGAACCGTAGGTACAAATGTAAGAGACAGAAACAAGACAGATCTCTGGAACTAGCAGGACATCAAATTCCACCACGCAGAGTGGCAGTGCCAGTTCTTGTCAGGGATGGCAAACCATGCCTAGGCAATTCTCAGACTTTCCCTGCCTCCTACAATGTCGCTGCCAATACCCTCCCTTACACAGTCTGCTATGGGACCTACAGCAGTGGTCATTACTATGCCACCCCTGCAGTGTCAGTTAGTGCCACCCCAGCAGGGCAGATGGATATTACAGTTATGCCTAGCGGATCCCAGCATGGCATCAGAGCCTGGTGAGGAACATCTGACATTACATCCTTTGAATTCTGCACTTCTATATGGGATGATAGTATACCAACCCCATTAAGGAGAAAAAAAAGTGTCTCTGAGGAGGCCTGATTTTGAAATGTTATATTGAAATCAGGAGACTTACACCAAAATAGAACCATATGAATTCTAATAACTATATTGGTGGATTTTACAATAAAAACATATCCTTTCTTTTTTGATGCATTTAATCATTCTTTTTATTGTATTAGGATTTGAAAATGGTCGTATACTAACTAAAATAAAGAGTCAGTTAAAATATGAATGATATAACATTTAAAATATGTTATTGTGATTTTATATGTTCGCAGTTTATCCCTATAATTTAAAAAATAATGCTATATATTTTTTCATGATTATTATTATTCTCCTGGTTATCAGTTTTTGTTCTATTTTAAAGTGAAATCTGTTTTTTTATTTTTTATTTCTTCTTTGTTTTATTTAATCTTTTTTGTTTAAAGGGACACTAAACCCAATTTTTTTTCTTTCATGATTTAGATAGAGAACCCAATTTTAAACAACATTCCTATTTACTTCTATTATCTAATTTGCTTCATTTTTTAGATATCTTTTGTTGAAGAAATAGCAATGTACATGGGTGAGCCAATTACACGAGTCATCTATGTGCATCTACCAATCACCAGTTACTGAGCCTATCTAGATATGCTTTTCAGCACAGAATATCAAGAGAATAAAACAAATTAGATAATAGAAGTGAATTAGAAAGTTGTTTAAAAATGCATGCTCTTTCTAAATCATGAAAGACAAATTTTTGGTTTAATGTCCCTTTAACGTTAGATACAGACCGTTGTTTTCAAATCTAAAATGCATTTTCAAATATTAAGACACTTATTTGAACAATATTTTTCAAAAGCTGACGTCATCATGTGCTAAATTTAAATATTCAAATACAAAATATTTCCAAAATATTTTTATTTTTATTTAAAAGCGTTACAGTAATTTTGTATAATAATATTCTAAATGTGATATTAATGTAATTAAATAATGTAAGCTAGGGGCAGTAAATAAAGAAACAGTGTATATTAGGTCAGACCCAAAGTGACTATAATTTGACAACAAATGTGTAGGGCAAAAACTGTAATATATTAAAAACGAGCAAGTATTTTAAACAATTGTTACCATATCGTTTTATTGCCAATTCGCAATGATTTCATGCAGGATGTCAAAATGTTCTGATCTACAAAAATCCCCATAGACTTTAATGGTACATTTTGTAGAAAAATCATTACATTTTTCTAAAGCATAATAGTCTCCCTATGAGGAATGATAACCGTTCTTAGTGTCCATACAGAATAAATAATGCAGTGTTTTCTTATGTATTGATCAGGGATAATCTATATATGACTTGCACTTTTTTTACATACAGTGCAGAATAGCACTTCTTATATTAAACGCTTGAACAGCTGAGCTGGGTAAATAATTGTATTCCAGATTATGTATAATTTACCTGGTGCATATAGAATTAGACTATGGCTGTACTAACCTCTCAGCTGCACTGGCATATCTGCATATGCCCATACATGTCACCTAGATTAATGTGGTTGTTGTGCCAGTTTCCTGTCTGGCACCTTGGTAAGGGCATGCTTCTATTCTCGTTTAACTACCAGTCATATGCTAACACAACCCCAAAACCAAAGAAGGGGAGGGGGAAGCATTTTATTAAGCTTGAATGGAAACATATAATGATTCTTGGGTTGCATGTTTCTTAAAAGATAGACATTCAGCGATTGGTGCTCTTTGTAAAATAAAATACAGATAAAACGTGCAGAATAAGCTTAGTTTTCTATTAAATGCTATGATTCAGTCCTTCAAGTAGAATCATTTAATGATACATGTAAAATTAACCTCTTATGCATATTTTGTAAATTGTATCTACTTTGTATGACACATTTTATATATGAACATTTGTAAAATACAGTAGTACAGGTTTAGTGAGGATATAAAACAAGAAAATTTAGCAGTTGGAATATTAATCTGTGAGATTCTAAATAAATCATAAAACTATACTGTGAACAGATTTAAATACATCTGAACTACTGGATAAATATGATGATGTCTGAAAAATATAACTAAGTCTAAATTCTGGAATATGTGTGATAAGAGTAAAGGAAAGTTCACATATTAATATCTACCAGGAGGAAGTGAGGGGTATACATTGTTTTTGCTTTTGTATTTTTTTTTTTTTTAATCAAATGGATGTGAAAGGTTACATTTTACATGCATATTATATATTTTTCTGACAAATTTCAAAGTTAGTTTCATTTTCTTCCCACTACATCATGTGACAGCTATCAGCCAATCGCAAAATGCATATACCTTTATGCTGTGAATTATTGCACATGCTCAGTAGTGGCTGGTGCCTCAGAAAGTGTGCATAGAAAAAGATCATAGAAATCAAATGGAAAATTGTTTAACATTATGTACTCTATCTGAATCATGAAAGTTTAATTTTGACTTTAGAGTTCTTTTAAAGAGACAAGTAAACCAACTTCTTTCGGGATTCAGATAGAATATATATATATATATATATATATATATATATATATATATATATATATATATATATATATACTATATATATATATATATATATAGTATATATATATATATATATATATACACACAATTTTAACAGATTACAATTTAGTTTTGTTATCAAATTTACATTTTTCTTATGGTACTGTTGGAGAACTATATGACATTTTTTTTTTTTTAAATAATGCTTTTGAGCACAATATATATGATTTTTATAAGCTTTGTTGCATAACTACTGCTGAATAGTGCTGCAGACAGATGCACAGTACTGAACATACTTTTCAACAACAACAAAAATACCAAAAGAAAAAGTAAATTTGATAGAAGAATTAAATTGGAAAGTTATTTTCTTTTCAAATTGTACATTCTTTCTGAATTATAAAAAAATAGGTTTCATGTACTGATGAATATATACTTTAAGGAAATGAGAATTTCATGTCCTTATGTTAGTGTTTGTGTAAGAGGAAATGGGAGGTGCATGATTTCTGTGTTTTAGGAGGAAATAAAGAGTATATTTCCTAATATCTGATTATATTAGGAAAGGGTAAAATTATGAATCCCCAAAATGACTGTTTGTAGGAGTAGAGAGGTGAGTGTCACACATCAGGGTAACAGGAGAATTTTAAAACAATATACCCTGATGTTTTTGTGGAAAATTAGTTGAGTTACGGTTTTTATGAATTTTTCTATTAAAAATCTTGAAACTAAAAAAAAAAAAAAATATTCAGATTTGGGGGTCAATTGCAATCCTTTAGAAAAATATATATCAATTGATTTATCTACAATGATCCCTGTAGATTTTAATGGTAATTTTAATTAGAGAAGCTTTTCTAAATTACTGGAATCAACCCCTTTATGTTCTGCCATTATATATATATATATATATATATATATATATATATATATATATATATAATATACTGTGTATATATATATATATATATATATATAT